>NC_142943.1:51533224-51583224 GCF_046866305.1 Octopus bimaculoides
ATGTACAAAGATCAAACTAAATTAATCTAATACACTGAATTTACTGCTCAACCAGTTCTAACAATTGACAAAATTGCAAGCCAATGATAGAGCTCCCATGCAGTCATTCATCTTGATAGAAATAACAGCCAAATCACCTTCAAATTATGTATTGCTTTGTTAAAAAAAAAAAAAAGAGAAACAGAAAACACAGTAAATAATGAAACTCTTTAATACTATTTATTTTATTAGTTGGGTGCCTGATTGGTACCCATGGTGGTAGCATGTAAGAAGCACCATTCAAGCGTGGTTGGTACTAGTACCGCCTGACTGGTCCTGTGCCAGTGGCACATAAAAAGCACCATTCTAGTGTGGTTGATGCCAGTGCCACCTGACTGGTCCCATGCCGGTGGCATATAAAAAAGCACCATTCGATCATGGTCAATGCCAGTGCCACCTGACTGGTCCCATGCCGGTGGCACGTAAAAAGCACCGTTCTAGAAGCACTGCAAAACAAAAGACGCACCACATTGCAGTATGACTGTAGTCGACAACGCTGGTCAGCAGACTGATGCCTGAGGGTTGCATCAAGTGGCTTCTAGCAGCAGAAGCCTCAACTACAATGGGCTTGTCCCACAGAGAACATTTCCAGCTACTTTTGGGTCCCTCCTCGTATGTGTGTGTGTGTGTGTGTGATGATCATCATCATTTAACACCCTTTTTACCATGCTGGTATGGGCTGGATAGAGTGTGTGTGTGTATGTGTGTACACACACACACACACACACACAGACAGATGGCTGGATGGATGGATGGATGGATGGATGGATGGATGGATGGATGGATGGATGGATGGATGGACGGGCAGAGGACGGGGAGTCAGACAGACAGATAGATGGATGGATAGGTAGGTAGGAAGGTAAACAGATAGATAGATAGATAGATAGATAGATAGATAGATAGACAGATAGATAGATAGATAGGCAGACAGACAGACAGACAGACAAATAAATAGATAGATAGACAGACAGACAGTAGACATGTGAGTTGACTGTAATTTCTTCTTTTTTTCTTGGTTTTGTTTGTCTAAAAAAAATATGAACATCATGGTTTGTGATCAGCTCAATATCTTATTCTCTAATGTTAATATCAAAGTAAAAAGAAGAAAAGCACCTACATGGAACATGTTCAGATAAATTGTCTTACCTTGGATGGATTCAGAGAAATGAGAGAAACCAAAACTTTGCTTGCAACATGAGAGATAAATGCGGATAATGCAAGCAAGCGATGGGTCTGAAATATTGAACAAAGAATTTAGTAAAATAACTTAGTTATGATTCAGCTAGTATTAGGAACATAAATTGTGACTATGGTTTGGTGGAAGATTTTAATTCAAAAACTTATGAAAACAAGACATTTGTACTACAGAGCCAGAGGTGGTTTCAGCCAGGTTAGTATTGAAGGGGTTAAGAATTGTTTCTCTATTATATATTTTAACCCTTTTGTTACCATATTTCTGTTGAGATGCTCTGTGTTTCTTTCAATTAATTTTAAATATAACAAAGAATTTAGTAAAATAACTTAATTATCATTAAGCTGGTGTTAGGAACATAAATTGAGACTAAGGTTTGGGGGACCATGATCAAATAACAAGTATGATGACACACACTCTTAGTGTCAGCATAAAAACAATACTGAAGAGCAGCACAATGAAATCTATAATAATAAGTCTGTCTGTCCGGGACCCCTGTATCTCAGTCTACATTTGCTCTACATAGACATATTACACCATTTTGGAATCAGGATGATCCCGGGATTGAAAATCTGCCCTTCATTTAGTTCTCAAACATCCTGCATTGAGATCAGATTTGGATAAGAATTTGTTATAGGGTAACGGTTGAAAATTCAAATTTTAAAAGAACTCCAAAAATTTGTGAATTTACAAGATTTTCATTTAAACTGAATTTAAAGTAATACCATATTGGAAGGGTACCAATGAATGCTTTATTTTTATTGCTCTCTTTAGCTTTGGGTCAGAGGCCTAATTAGCCTGCCACAGGAGCTAGCTTAAAAATCCATATGGAGAGCAGCTTTTAAGTAAGTTTAATAATAAACTATGGGTGGATAGTGAGTATCATTCACCAGTCTTTGACAACCAGCCATATTCACAAGCTGTGAAAGACCTGCCATTCATAAAAGGGATTGTCCAAGTCATCTGCAGGCTTCCAGGTGACCAATGAGACCACAAGAAAACAGGTAGTCTGGGATGCAGTGGCTGCAAGGAACATTCTGATCTGAGTTTGGTGCTCCAGTATCCTGGTTTTTGAAAGGACTCACCATGTCATAAGATGTGAGTGAAATGGTTGGTGATAGGAAGAGCATCCAGCAATAAAATACTCATTAGATAATTCATCCAACCCATGCCAACATGGAAGAAAAGAAGTAAAATGATAATTATTTCTCAATACATACATAGGTACATATATACATACATGTATATACACACATACACGTACATGCATGTACACACACACACACGGGGATATGCACATACATATATATACTTGCATACATACAAATATACATCATACGTACATGTACTTGTGTGTGTGTGTGTGTGTGTGTGTGTGTGTGTGTGTGCGTGCACATGCGTATAGCCGTTGAACAACTACAAAAGCTGTAACAGTAACAAGATTAACAATCACTAGTTCCAATCTCCTTAAGAATTCTTGTCTAAACGCTCCAGTTATCTTTTATCTCTTCCAGCTCTATAATCTCAAAGTGCTTAGGGGTAGGGGTCTGTCTACTGATCTTGTTACTTGCTCATCTTGTAACTTTATACATCTCTCTCTCTCTCTTTCCCTCTCTCTTTCTCACCAATTTTTCCCACCAGTTTTCTTAAGATTTCATATCTTTTTGATCCCAAATTCCTAGCCTAATATCTTCATCTTCCCCAAACCATTTTTCATTAAAGCCTTTGTTTGATCGATCTATACAAATCATTAATGAAAATGCGATTGATTTCTATGATCTATTTGGTATTTGCCCTTTGTTGTAAATACATTATAGATAGTCATAACTGCAACAACAATAATAAATAATAATAATAATAATAATAATAATAATGTTCGTAGTATTCTGTATATCATAAAAATGTTTTAAACTAATATTATTTTTATGATATGATATGATATCTATGAATGTCTTGTAGAATTTTATTTTGTCTATAAACTTTCTGACTTCAGAATATAATTGGGGGTTAATTTTGACTTTCAACCTCCAGGGTTACTGGTATCAGAAACAACAGTTACATACAGGCATTGATTTGATTCAATGCAACTTGGTTTTTCCTGAAAATGTGCGATGTTCAGTCAAAGTAAGAAATCAATAAGATACGTATTTCATATTTATGTTTGATGTGTTATACACATATTTGTAAAGGTGGAGGCATATTTGTGGAATTAAGGAGTTTGCTAGGAAACATGTGGATCCAGGTTCAACATCAGTGTGTGTCCTCTTGCGGTAATGTCTTCTGCCATATGCCGATATAAGAGCACATGTGTTTGAAAAGACTAGTCGAAAGCGTTCACACACACTAGGAAAAAATGATTCTTCCAAAAAGGTTAGTGACATACTGCTGATTCCCCAGTTCCCATTGAGTATAAGTGGTCAAGATCACAACACACCCTCTTAATGGGGTTTCAGTCCGTCACAAAATTATTCATTTACAACTGAGGGGACAGGAGAAATGTGAAGCATGAAATGAAGTATCTTTCTCAAGAATATAACACACTGCCCAGTTTGGGGATTGAAACGACAATCTTATGATCATGAGTGTAATACTCTAGCCACCAGGCCCAGCATCCTTCACTCCCTGGAACTTCACTGGTACTTATTTTATCAACCCCCAGAACAATGAAAAGGAAAGTCTGTTTTGGCAGGTTTTGAACTCAGAAGGTAAAAGTTACAATAAACATGGAATCAGTGACCAATACATACCAGCTTTTGAAATATGTTGTAATCAGTGGCTAGCAGATATATTAACTTATTAACCTCTTCTTCAGATTCAGCTCTCAAAAGAAGAACATGGATTATGGTTAGTTGCAGAAGTTCTTCACAATGAAGACAACGGTCATATTCTTTCTCATGGTTGCCACCACACGGTTCACAGTGAGTGCCATTACTATCAGAAAGTAGGTAAGATTTGGTAGCATCGTTCATTAATTCAGCAGCTGGTATTGATTTCTCTTCAACTACTCGAGTCCATATTTTTGACCAGTATCTTATTCCACAGCCATCTTTTTCTGCCATCATGCAATCTCAAAACCATCTGGAGGAAAGAAAAAAGAGAAAAGAGAGAGAGAAAATTAAATACATGAGCTTATGTATATTAATTAATTATCATAGAGTCTTACATATGTAATGTGGAGGCGCAATGGCCCAGTGGTTAGGGCAGCAGACTCGCAGTCATAGGAACGCGGTTTCGATTCCCAGACCGGGCGTTGTGAGTGTTTATTGAGCGAAAACACCTAAAGCTCCACGAGGCTCCGGCAGGGGATGGTGACGAACCCTGCTGTACTCTTTCACCACAACTTTCTCTCACTCTTACTTCCTGTTTGTGTTGTGCCTGTAATTCAAAGGGTCAACCTCGTCACACTGTGTCACGCTGAATCTCCCCGATAACTACGTTAAGGGTACACGTGTCTGTGGAGTGCTCAGCCAGTTGCATGTTAATTTCACGAGCAGGCTGTTCTGTTGATAGGATCAACTGGAACCCTCGGCGTCGTAAGCGACGGAGTGCCAACAACAACATATGTAATAAAGAGAGTTTTTCAAACAGTTTATCTCAGACTTTATTATCTATAATGCCCTCTGCTTTTTAAAAGATTATAAGTAGTGATTTTAAAGGAAATTTGGCTGGTATTTCTAGCATTTTGAATGACTGTATAAAGGTTCCTTGGTGGCTTGTATTCTGAAGTTATAATACAAGCATGTAGGGTTAAGATGTTGAACAACTGACAATAAGGGTCGTGAGTTCAAATCTTACGACATCTATCATGTTCTTCTAAGCAATGCACATCATTCTATCTACTTCAGTTTTTCAAATAAAACATGCTCCACTCACACTCCACCTTCACAATGGAGTGTTTAGTGACAGTATGTGTGATTCTTTGTTTACTCACCTATGGTACACTACATATTTTCTTTTAATATATTTTAATTAATGTGTTATACAGTGCAGTACAGTACTCTATTTCTATTTCTTAATTTAATTTTTAGGCACGAAAATCCTTATTTTACCACAGAAATAATTAAAATCTAAAAAAAACTATAAATACCTACCGGCTGCAGAAACCCGAATATACTGAGGTATCCACGATATAAATTTACATATATTAGCCAGAAAAATCCGCGATGTACTGAGTGGACGATAGGTGAACCATGATATATTGAGTGCATGATAGGTGAACTACAATGTACTGAAGTGAACTGTGATGTACTGGGTGCACAATAAGTGAACCGTGATGTATTGAGTGCGTGATAGGTGAACCGCGATGTACTGGGTGTGCAATAGGTAAACCACAATGTACCGAGTGCATGATAAGTGAACCACGATGTACTAAGTGCATGATAGATGAACTGTGATGTACTGGGTGCGCAATAGGTAAACCACGATGTACTGAGTGCGTGACAGGTGAAATGTGATGTACTGGGTGCACAATAGGTGTACTGACATGTACTGAGTGCATGATAAGTGAACCACGATGTACTGAGTGCATAATAGGTGAACTGTGATGTACTGAGTGCATGATAGGTGAACCGTGACATACTGAGTGCGTAACAGGTGAACCGTGATGTACTGAGTGCATGATAGGTGAACTGCGACATGGCAAGGTATTACTGTACATCAGGGGTGAAGACACATGCCATAGTGGTCAGGTGTTTTCGGGCTCATGATCATAAGGTTATGAGGTCAGTTTCAGGATCCAGTAGTGAGCAAGGAAGATCATTTTACCCTACTCCAGTCTACCCAGCCGTAAATGAGTGCCAACAGCTGATGCAGTCCACCCAACCTTCAGCTGTCACATCTTCATTTTCCAACTGAGTCAAAAGCTGGGCAAGCAAGGACTGTAAGGATGTCTCTGTTTGTTCACAGTTACATAAGAACCTAAAATACTTAGTAAAAACATGGTACAACCTTCCAAATGATGTTCACTTGCAGGTGACAGCCAGGCTTATATCTATAGAAATCAAGACTGAATTATCCATTGGTGTACAGTTGGCAACGGTTTTATAACAAAGCTATACAATACATTATTCTTAATACAGAACAATTTCATATACTCTTCTAAAAATTTTTTTTTTTTATAATAAAAGCAAAGCACAGTGACAGGCACAATAGAGAAGACTTAAAGCTCTTGACAAAACCAAATCAGTAAACACAGAAAAGAATTAATTCTTTTGTTATCAAATTTCTGTTGAAATACACAATTCTTTTGTTTCAATTAATTTGCAAAAATAATGATATTTAGTAAAATAATTTTATTATCATTAAGCTAGTGTTTGAAACATAACATGAAATTTTGAGGAAAGATTTTAATTTCGATCACTTAAAAAGTAAAAAAGCAGGAAATTTATATTATAGAATGAAGAGCAGTCTCAGACAGGTTATTATTAAAAGCATTAACCACATCATTCTTGTTGATTTTCAAAGATCTGCAAAGGTCATGGGGACATCACCATCTTACTCCTGACAAAACCAATTACAAAACAATTTAAATACCAATAAATAATAAATAATTAGAGCCCCTTCAGTCATGAAGTTACTTTCCAAGGCACAAGTCCAGGCAAGGTTGTTTGTGGAAGACCAGCAAATGCCCATGCATGCTGGCCTCTCCTCTCCACACCACCAATGTTATCCGAGAGAAAAGCAAAGGGGCCAATACAGTTTGGGGCACCAGTGATGTTACAACTCATTTCTACGGATGAGTGAACTGGAGCAACGCGAAATAAAGTGTCTTGCTCAAGAACACAACACACAGCCCTATCCAGGAATTGAACTCACTACCTCTGTTGTAAGAGACCCCCAACACAATTTTTCACACAGCACAACATAATCTATTTCAGAAGAGATGGAGAGAGAGAGAGAGAGAGAGAGAGAGGGCACTGGAAAAAATTCTCTACCAGTTTACCATTTCAATATTTACAGCACCTATTTTTGCTTGATTGTTTGTTTGTTTTGTTTGGGGGGGGGGCTTTTTTTTTTACATCTGTCCCACAATGAGTGAAAGAGTAGGACTATGCAGAGGTGAATGTCGAAGAGAGGGAGAGTAAAATGGGAGAGATAGTGAATAAGAGAAAGAGACAGTGTGTGTGTATGTGTGTGTGTATATATATATACGCATATACATATACTTATATATATACATATATATACATATACATACATATATATACAAACATATATATACATATACATATATATACATATACATATATATACATATACATATATATATACATATACATACATATATATATACATATATATATATATATATATATATATATATACATATATATACATATATATATAAATATACATACATATATACATATACATACATATATACATATACATATATATACATTCAATACTTTCTTTCATGGTGCCATCCATTTTTATTTTATTTTATTTTATATATTGTATATTATATTATATATTGTATATTCCATATTCTATACCCCACATTGGTTCTGCAGGAATATAAATAAAACATAAAAAACAGACAATGTTGGAACTCTTTTAAACAAAATAATATATTCCTCTATACACAATCATACAAAAAAACTCACCTTTTTTGTATTTATTTTTACTCGCATATATATATATATATATATATATATATATATATATATATATATATGTATATAGATACATACATACATATATATATATATATATATATATATATATATGCTTTCAGTGTGAATATATATACATGTGTGTGTGTGAAGTAGTCTTACTATATGTATGTCTGCCACCTTCTACAAAACTGCCTTATCTAAAAGAAATCATATTACATACACTCGTCTTTCCTGCGTATGGTTTTCCATTTCTCACTTGAGATGGTGATTAATTTTGTAGTGTTTGCAGTATATTTCATTTTAACATATAAGATTGATGAAATGACACTTGTTTTGAATCTCACTGTCTTCTCATCATCATCATCATCATCATCACCACCAGCAAGAGCCTTCTTATTTTTCTTTAATTTTTTTTTTTCGTTCATATCTATATGAATTGTAAATATCTTCTTCCAAATTGAATCGAGCCACTTGTTACGTTCCTTAGTTTATCTCCTCTGTGAACATTCAGTCTTCCAAGATCAACCATCTGAAACTTCTTTCCAATGTTTTTCCTGGATCTTCCTCTTCCTCTCCCACTTCAATTACTTGACACTTCTAAACATATCCATCACCCTCAAAACACGCATATGCATCCACATCAACTTAGTATTCTCTCTAGCACACACTACATCCGATTCTTCTTATACCCAATCTTTCTCTCAACTTGTTTCTGCTGTTATTTACGCAAGCTAACATTTCTACACATATGATAATAAAACTATAACTGATCTCATTTCTTTCCGACCTTCAAACATCTTCAGCTTTTAATTCCAATGCTTTGCTGCCATGCAGCACTACACTTCATACACAAGCATCGAACAATCTACCCTTCACTCAGAGAGGAAATCTTTTTGCTGCTAGCAAGCAAATTCTTTTATTCTTTTATTCTTTTATTCTTTTATTCTTTTATTCTTTAACTTGTTTCAGTCATTTGACTGTGGCCATCCTGGGGCACTACCTTAATGGTTTTAGTCAAAGAAATTGTCCCCAAGACTTATTCTTTTTAAGCTTGATACTTATTCTATCAGTCTCTTTTGTCGAACCTCTAAGTTATGGGGACGTAAGTACACCAACACCGGTTGTCAAACAGTGGGGGGGGGGGACAAACACAGAGACAAAGACACACACACATAAATATGCATATATATATATATATGTATATATATATATATGTATGTACATGTATGTATGTGTGTATATATAGATATATATGTGTATATATATATTTCGTATGTGTATTTCGTGTGCAAGATTCTTGATGTGGATACGTGTGTTGAAAGAAATAATGCCTCTCCCAAGGTTTAATTGTATATATATATATATATATATATATATATATATATATATATACATATATGTATACACACAATGGGCTTCTTTCAGTTTCTGTCTACCAAATCCAATCACAAGGCTTTGGCCAGCCTGAAGCTAAAGTAGAAGACACTCGCCCAAAGTGCCACACAGTGGGACTGAACCCAGAACCATGTGGTTGAGAAGCAAGCTTCTTACCACAGAGCCATGCCTGCACTTATGCAGTAACTCTCTGGATGTTTTCCACCCTGTTGTTACTCAGGTGACAAACCTTTCAGAACACTCACTTCCATTACTAATTTCATCACTTGGATAATGGAAATTAACTTCTTCAAGGAAGAGCTCCAAATATTTGGAAAATGTTATTATAGGCTCAGGTGTAACTGTGTTGTAAGAAGCTTACAACCCTCCACTATTTCTTGAAGGAAATAGACACGTTGGGTAACTCTGAGCATGTCTGATAAGTTGACCGCAGGGAAAGTTCGCCATCATTAATTCATCTTTTTTTCCCAATAAAATAGTTTTTAACTATTGAAAGTGAGGTACTATTGATAGTGAGGTACTATTGATATACAGAGATGTACTTACAAAACAAGTGACTGACAGAGTGCCACAACATTTTGTGAAGGCGTGTGGCTTAGTGGTTCGGGCATTCAGCTCGTGATCGTAAGGTCATGAGTTCAATTCTCGGCAACGCGTTGTGTCCTTGAGCAAGACACTTTATTTCACATTACTCCAGTTCACTCAGCTGGCTAAAATGAGTAGCACCGATATTTTGAAGGGCCGGCCCTGTCACACTTTGTGTCATGCTGAATATCCCTGAGAACTACATTAAGGGTACATGTGTCTGTGGAGCGCTCAGACACTTGCATGTTAATTTCATGAGCAAGCTGTTCCGTTGATTGTATCAGCTGGGAACCTCGTCATCGTAACTGATGGAGTGAGTGCTGTAATACTATTCCGCACATACAATAATAGCCATATCAACAATCCAACATACCTCCATTATCAGCTGCCCCACAGATATGTATATCCATATATATAGATATATATGGTGGGCTTCTTTCAGTTTCCATCTACCGAATCCATTTATAAGGCTTTGTCGGCCCGAGGCTATAATAGAAGACATTTGCCCAAGGTGCCATGCAGTTGGATTGAACCCAGAACCATGTAATTGAGAAGCAAGCTTCGTACCACACAGCCACGACTGCACTATATAACACCAAAAATATTTAAAAGCCTTACTCTGTGCACACAACTCCACACAGCAATCCAAACAAACAAAAGAACTTATATGTGGTCGATCGACTGCTGGAAATAGCAACCAAACCTCCCTCAAATCACACCTTACTAATTTTAGATTAAGAATATATTTCACAAAGTAGTTTCTGATATACAAAAATGGCAGGAGAGTCACATCTGGAATGCTTCTGATCAATAAGCAAATATTCAATATTTATAGGTTAGTGTGATTGTGTGGTTAAGAAAGTTGCTTTCCAATCCCATGGTTTCAGGTTCAGCCCCATTGTGTGGCACTTTGGGCAAGTATCTTCTACAAAAGTCCTGGGCTGACAAACACCTTACGAGTGGATTTGGTAGATGGAAACTGAAAGAAGCCTATGTGTGTGAGAGTGTGTATACATACTGGAAATGAATGACATTGCTTGCATGATAATGACAATCATTTACAACTGTCACATGATGTCAAGCCAAGGGAACACAATCACACACATACACACACACACATGGGCTTCTTTCAGTTTCCATCTGCATGTGTGTGTGTGTGTGTGTGTATGACTGTGTCTCCTTGGTTTGACATAATGTGACAGTTGTAAATGACTGCTGTTATCACACATACAGTATAATACATTTCCAATGTTCTGCCAAAACATTCAAGGGTTGGTGAGAGGAAGGGCATTTGGCCACCGGAAATATATCTCAATAAACTCCACCCAACTCATGCAAGCACGGAAAAGCAGATGTTAAAACAATGACAATGATGATAGAATTTCTACAATATCTATACGACATCTATAAATATTTTACAAATTAATACACTTTAACTATTTAACATTAAATAGTTTAATTATCAATAATTAATCATTCTAAGGTAAGAAGCTGGCAGAATCTTTACCACACCAGGCAAAATGCTTCAAACCATTTCATCTGTCTTTATATTCTGAGTTCAAATTCCACCAAGGTTGACTTAAACTTTCATCCTTTCAGGATCGAAACCATAAGTACCAGCTGAGTACTGTAGTTTGCAAACTTCTTATCACGCGCCTGCGCCTATAATATTATTCTAATTATTTCGGAAAGCACTAGAGACAACTTCAAACATGTTTTGTGGTTATAAATAAACTTTCAGGGGAGGTAACTCATACTTAAGGGAGATAACTTTGAGTAATCGCTCAATTTTAAAATATCACCATTTGGCAATTGGATTGACTTTAGCACAATCCACACTTGCAAGCATTTAGACCAGGTCTTGAGTTTGAATGATGACTCTCTTTCTCTCTCTCTCTCTCCCTCTCATATATATATATATATATATATATATATATATATATATATATATATATATATATATATATATATATATATACATATATATATATATATATATATATATATATATAATTAACATAATATGGTAAAAATTCGATATTAATTAATATCAATTTAATACCAGGAAACTAGCACATTAAAAGAATCAGAAGGTTCAGGAAAAATTTTTTTTCGAGATCCTAAAAAGATTATAGTACTTGTGTATATAAGATTGACCAGTGACCGGTCTGTCAATATGCTAGAAGAAGCTCACTTAAAAAGATACTATAGATATCTGAGTACCAAATCCAATTTAGACCATAGATCTGACTCTGGGGTTGATCCTTGGTGTGACTAGGAATTTAATCATCATCATCATCATCGTTTAGCGTCCACTTTCCATGCTGGTATGGGTTGGACGGTCTGACTGAGGACTGGCAAGCCAGGAGGCTGCACCAGGCTCCAATCTGTTCTGGCAAGGTTTCTACAGTTGGATGCCCTTCCTAAAGCCAACCACTTCAAGAGCGTAGTGGGTGCTTTTTATATGCCACTGGCACACGGGCCAGTCAGGTGGCACTGATATAAAGAATTGATTCTCATAGAATTCTTAATATATATATATATATATATATATATATATATATATATATATATATATATCACGGTGGTGCATCAGCATGGCCGCAGCTCTGAGCTGAAACTTTGAAATGAAAAAAAATATATATATATATATATATATATATATAATTATATGTATTTCTTCTATCTTAATGAATAAATATTCTTCTGATAGAATAAATGGGTTAATAGAAACCAATGTAGCAAAGAACACAAAATAACTGTGGTTTAGTTCCTGTTTTTAAGGCAGGAACTCCTTGAAATTTTGGGTATTTGAGTATATTTAAGAATTTAAGGAATGGAGATGAGAAGGTTACAATTTTAATATCAAAGATCCCTATGGATCACACAGGTTGTAATCCTTTGAAACATATGTAGGAATAAAGTATGCAATTATAACATGCGTTTTCTCCATTCCTTAAATTCTTAAATATATATATATATATATATATATATGAATAATCCTTTCTACTCTAAACACAACGCTCAGAATTTTGGGGGAGGGAGCTAGTCAATTAGATCAACCTCAGTACACAACTGGTACTTAATTTATCAACCCCGAAAGAATGAAAGGCAAAGTCAACCTCGGCGGAATTTGAACTCAGAACATAACGGCAGGCGAAATACTGCTAAGCATTTTGCCCAGCGTACTAACATTTCAAATGAATGATAACGGACGATGGATACTTGTCAGTGCATTACAGCTGGTTCTTATGCATTCTTTTTTTTTTTCATTTTAATAGAAGAATGAGAACATTACTTCATTACATAAACACCGTAATCATTAGATGAAACATAATTTTACGAACAAAAGAATATCCCAAGAATACAGCAGGGACATAACTGAAGTCTGTCAAGGCTAACTATGAATTGAGAGAAAAAAAAGGTGAAGGAAACAACTGCAATGAGCTGACAATTACCCATCGTCTGTTATTATTCATTTGATTATAATATGCCAAGGGGATTTATGACTTGCCAGACACCCTAAAGTATACCAACAACATACAATTCAATGTAAAGCAAAAAGCAGAAAATAACTGAAATGTCCTACACAGAGTCACATCCATAAACTGGCTGTTGATTTTAACTGAAATTACTTAGATTCTAACTCAAAATTGCTGAGATCCCCTTCAGTCATGACTGACCCTGGGATTGCACCTACAAAGTTACCCTCCCAGGCACAAGTCTGGGCAAGGTTGTTTATGGAAGACCAGCAGTTGCCCATACATACTGGCCTCCCTTCTTCACGCCACCAGTGTTATCCAAGGGAAAGGCAAAGGAGCCGATACAGCTTGGCACCTGTGACATCGCAACTCATTTCTACATCTGAGTGAACTGGAGCAACGTGAAATGAAGTGTCTTGCTCAAGAATACAACATGCTGCCCTGTCCAGGATTCAAACTCACAACCTCACAATCGCAAGCTCGACGCTCTAACCACTGAGCCATGCACCTTCACACTCAAAATAAATACAGTCAACAAATGTAGTTTATCCCTGGGTCGACCCAGATCAAACAAATTAAATTAAGTAAAAACTTCACAAAGTCAGAAACCAACAAACAATAAAAGTCACTTGGTCTTTTATATAGAAGATAATATCATACATGTACATTATATGAAATAAATATATATATATATATAAGATGCAAAAAATTTACAATGATAACAATTCAATAAAAGTTGAATTGTTCAAAACAAGTTTTCAGTAAAATAGAAAAATTTTTAAATTAATGAAAAAATATTAATATAATTGTTCAACAAGATAATGTTGCTAGACATTACAGAACACCACTCTGAGATATGACAGCTCAACTGTTCTAACCTATCTCGGATCAGTGCTTTTAATTTCAATATTATTTACAATTTAACTGACAGGCTTTCGTCACAGTATTAAAAACTATACAATTATATATTCACATCTGAGTAAGTACGTTATTTTGTTTTGCTTATGTGTGTGTGTGTGTGTGTTATTTGGCTTGTTCTTAGCCATCATAGGTAAGTCCAAGGTGAAGCACAGCCTTCATATATATAGTGAAACAGAGTAGAATGAGTAGAGCTAAGATAAAATATTTGGCAAGGTATCACCAGGAAAATGTCCAGCAGAATATCACCTGATGAAATAGGTAGTTCTGTAACAATACAAAAATAAGTTATTTGAAATAAACCACACTATTGAAACATGTGTAAGTGATACCCTGAACAAATCGATTTGTTGTTTTATATATATATATAAAGAGAGAGAGAGAGGGAGTGCAATTAGATAAGAGAAGTGAAGTGAGAGAATAAATGTTTATTCTATTAGTTTACAGCTGTTTCATAATTTCTTTTAGTTACACAATCAACATTACATCACCTTTCACACATATACAAAAATTTACATATAAATATATGTGTACACCCATATATGTAAACGTGCTGTAATCTAACTAACAGATTACCCTTCAGAACAGGTTAAACATGGCAGGTTAAAACATCGGCTCTGCTACGAAAAGCAAGTAGTTCCATTATATGATGCAGACAATAAATGTATTTGGCGGGTTACCATTTATGGCTTGCTTTAACCCTGTCACACATATCCCTGATGTAGCAGGAATAAGTTGAATGTCATCTCTGCCAGATTCCCAGTAAAGTGCTAATGAACAACATATGAAGAAAAAGAAGATGCAGCCAATTCTGTCCATTAATTTACTGCAATTGTTACTCTTGAGTTGAAGATGCAACTATCTAGTTTTTTTGTTTTTTCTTTTTTGCTCAGGAGCCCAGGTGGAGGGTAAAGTTAGACACAGGGGCTCAGGTCTGAGAGGGTTAAGGAAGCAATCTAAATTAACCCGTTACACTATTGCTAGTTATAGCTAATTTACAATATAGCTAATTCTTAGTCCTAAATACAGAATTTCAGATGTGTTACTGGACTGTGTTAGACAAGAGTGGGGTGCAGCTATATGTTGATGGTGGTTGATTGGTTATAAAGTTTATTCTAAGATTCTCATGTGATATAAAGGAGGAATAATAATAATAATAATAATGATAATGATACAAGCTGGTCTTTTAGAACTCATGTCATTTGTTTCTTAGCTACGTCAGCAGAAGTATAGAAGCTGTCCCAACAAAAGCAAGAATTACTTAAAAGTTTGGATCATGTATCACTAAATGTATCAGAGACAGAGACAGATAGTTATTGCAGCAAAGCAACTTAGCAAAATGGCTCTGTAAGAAATCAACTCTTCAGATAAAGTCATAAATAAAATTAGAAAGGAAAAAAAAAAAACAAAAACATTTGCAGATTTCTGGCTGGCTTTTTTCTTTTCTTTTAAATAAAGTTAATTTTGTATGAGATTCATACGTTGTTTGTTTTGTCCTTTGGTTTTTTTTTTTTCTTCATTTATTTTTCTTCTTCATTTTTTGTTTTTAGATATTTCTTCCAATATTAGAAATTGCTTTCAAGAATTCGCAGGACAGCTTAATATCAAAATATCAATGTTTTGTAAAGGTGAAAAGGTGTTAAAAGAAAGAAAGAAAGAAATCCGTTAAATCCACATTAGTATATTACCTGTACAGTTTTTTTTTGTTTTTGTTTTAGTTTTTTTGCTTTTTTTTTTGCTTTGTTTTTTTACTCCAGTTAAATAAAAGGTAAAGTTTTTATGTTGGCAGGATTTGAACTCAGAAAGTAGATGAAAGAGGCTTAATACTGCAAAGATATCCAATCTAATGCTCTGCTAGTTCTGTTAATTCATGTTTTTTTTTTCTTCTAATAATCATCCAATCACGGACAGTAGTGTTCTGCTCTTTGTTACTGTAATCTTACTCCAGGAAGTTTCTTTTTATGTACAAATGTTCAAATCAAATATCAAACACATTGATCTCAGCAGTTTTGAAGAACCATTAAAGGTTACAGGCACTATTTTTTCCTTGAATAATAATAATAATAATAATAATGATTTAAAATTTTTCTGCAAGAAGCAGCCAGTTTGGGGGAGGGAATGTGTCGATTACATCGACCCAGTGTTCAACTGGTACTCAATTTATCGACCCCGAAAGGATGAAAGGCAAAGTCGAGCTCGGCAGAATTTGAACTCAGAATATGGCAGCTGACAAAATACTGCTAAGCATTTTGCCCAATGTGCTAACAATTCTGCCAGCTCGCTGCCTTAAATAATAATAATAATAATAATAATAATAATAATAATAGTAGTAGTAGTAGTAGTAGTAGTAGTAGGAGTAATAATAATAATAATAATAATAATAATAATAATAATGGCTTGAAATTTTGGTACAAGACCAGCAATTTTAAGGGAAGGTGTAAGCCAATTACATCAATCCCAATATTCAACTGGTATTTATTTTATCGATATAAACCCACAAAATAATAATAATAATAAAAATAAAAAAAGAATTTTTAAATATATCCAGCAATACAGAATACTTGCAGTTAGATCATTTCGTTATTTCACATTAACAACTCATCAAATGAATGAAACTGGCTGTTTTTCCATTCACAGTGTTGTCATCCTCACGTGGCTGAGCTGTTTATTTACTTTTGTAGATGCTGGTATTGGGTTGTTTTTTGAGGCATTTGTCAGTATCTTGATAGACACACCTTTTCTGTCTGCTAAGCATTCAGTTGTGAACCAGGAGAGGTATATGTAGAATGATGCAAGCAGTGTTATGTTATTGAACTCAGAGAGGTTTAGAGATGAATATCTGTAACGGTCAAGTTTGAACCAGTCAGCAGTTTAACCTCACAGTTAATATGCTGCAGCATTCTGATCAAAAAATGGAAAACAAATTCTGAAACAGTGAAAAAAAAGTCTCATATACCATCCTGAAATGATATTTCTTCTATGTCTTCATCATCCCAGATTTCTCCTGGACTCGGAATCGTTACCGGTATTCTATGAGGTATAAGTGGAGGTCGTGGCAGACTCTGAGCGTCTTTTATGTCATCGCCATCACCAAGCAGCGTATTATGAACATCTGACTCTACAGACGCATCAACATATTGGCTTTCATTGTATAAAGCATTGTCAGAAACAACAGGATCAATCCCTCTGTATTGGCTGAAACGAACAGATTTGGACCCAATCAGATCAGTGGGTTGCATAAAACTCTGTTGTGAGGGCAACAGGTAACCAGCAGTTGTGATAGGAGCCTTTGGTTGAAATGACCCATTCTGCAACAAATTTGGTACCACAGGAGTTTGGTCTTGTTGGATTTCCAATCCTAATTCTGCCGTAGCATCTTCATCAGGGGTCAACCCAACAAAGATCACTCGAGAATTTGTTTTGCTTTTATCACTAGAATATATATGCGATTGTCTAGAAGAAGATTGCTGAGGTAAAACTGTTTTAGCCATTTTATTGGAATTGTCAGGCTTCACGTTTGTTGAGGCTGCTGCAGCATAATCAGAAGATGTCTCGAAAGTGGCTTGACCAATTTCTGAACTGGACAATGCCCATTCTCCGGGACTTCTTTGACCCTCTGCATTAGCATCAGTATTGCCTGGGATCATTTCAGGACTGTGAGGTGGATTCAAAGGGGTCTTCCTCATCTTCAAAATGAGTTGTAAGAGTGGATCTTTCTCAGGTGGAACTCGCTGCTGGAGAACAAATTCTCCATCGCTGTAAGTGATATCAGCTGTGTCATCACGAGTTAACTCGTTTGAGTCCTTCAATGTGCTGGGGTTGCTGACATCAGCAAGAATACGTTTGTAGACACCATCACTGACCATATACAGCGCTGCTTGTCCTTCACTCTGACTCAGCAGCCACTGGCCATCAGAGAGACTCTCAAGTGCAGTATTGCTACTACCGCTCCCTGATGACAGTGACTCACTGCTCACCTTGTCAGATAAAGGTGAAGAATCAGTTGCAACCTCATTGTCTGTTCCAAGAATTTCTTCTACATCGTTGTCATTGTCAGCATCAAATTTAGGCGCCAAATTTAGTCCTTCAAGTGAAGCAACTGTGAAATTTTCTCCAAGCTCTTTTACTTGTTCGTCAGTAATTTTCTCAGGGGAATCAGGGTTCTCAGGTGAGAAGAGAGATCTGCTGGGGCCTTTTCCTGCCCCAGAAGTTTGGAAGTGAGCAATAGAAGATGGAGGTGGGGTTGTTGTGTGTGAAGATGAAAATTGCAATGACGATGTTGTTTGTGATGTTGTTGATGTTGTTCTGTGAGGCTTCGGAGGTTGTAGTAGTAATTGTGATGCTGGTTGTTGTGGTGGTGATGACTGTGATGGTAGAAACTGCGTCGGTGATTGCGATGGAGGAAATTGTGACGGTAATGATGGCGTTATAAATTGATCTTTCTCTTCGGTGTTTGTTTCGTTCAAAGATTTCGAAGTTATTTCGACCAATTTAACGTGTCTAACAGGAGACCGGACACGAGTGTCTGGCGGAATATAGATAGATTCCATTTTGTCAATCCGCAATTTAGCAAGAGTTGCTTCCCTTCTTCTCCTTTGTACCTCTTCGACACGTTCTGCCTCAGACTGCCGTCTTGTAATACTACCCAAAACGTTTACGGCATCTTGTGCCACGACACTTATACAGCGTTGCATTGCTGGTGCATTTGTGTCTTGTAATTTACTTGTTGATGGTTGCATTACAAAACTACTGAACGGTTGTACAGGGCTTTTTGAACTTTGCATTGAGACTGCATTTGTATCTTGCACTGCACCATCATCAGAGTGGGTTATTACAGAAATGTTAATAGGCTGCACTATATTTCCAGTTGAGTCTTTTGCTGCGTCTTTGTTAGAATCTTTGGCAAAATTTGGATGATAACTTTTCATTGGAACTTCATCTGGATTTTCACCAGTTGTAGTTTCTTGTACATCAGTTTTCTCTCCTTGTTCTACAGAATTTTTATTTAAATTTAATGAATTGATTTCATTAGCGGAGTAGCTTGCAGCTTCATTTATTAATAAGTTGCTACCATCTTCATTTATCATGGTTTCAGACTCCTGAGGAATGGCAGTGTCTACAAGAACTGATTCTTTGATAGAAGTAGGCTGCAGAGGCTGAGAAATAACTGCACTTCCAGGCGTTTTATCAGTAAAATGTGAATTTTTATCTTCCAAAACTAACTCGTTTAATAATAAACTTGTTTGACAAACTGCATCTTGTTTCAATGAGGAAAATTCGTTTGGCTTTGTTTGACAAATTTCACCTTTTTCAAATTGATTAGATGAAGTTGGTTTGGGAGATTTGTCTGAAGTCGGTATGCTTAAAGCATAGTCATTTGCTAAGATTGTGCCAACTTTATCAGCAAGAATTTCCTCAATCAGTTGGGATAGTATCAAAGAATCCTCAGAGACTGAAGCTTTTATTTTAGGGATACATTCTTTGTCACCATTATTTTCTGCTGAAAAGCTCTTCTTCAAATAAGCAACTGCAGAATTAGGTGTTACTTGGTCGCTGGAGATTATCTGTGACAAAATTTCTTGTTCCACTAACTGAATAATTTCATTTAGATCTTCTTCTTGTTGAATTGATTCAGCATCAATAGGCATTCTTTGAGATGTTGCTAATGTAGCTGCTATTTTATGGTTTTTAGTTAATATTAGTTCTGATGTTAAGCCAGTTAATAATTCTAACTGCTGTGGCAACACCCGACTGCTGTTATTATTATCAGCTAATGATTCACTGGCTTCTTTGGTTTTAGACTCGACAACAACTACCTCAACATCATTTTCTGCTTCAACAATATCAGAACCATCACTGAATCTCTCACAGGGTATCTCCTCTTCATTATCAGTGCTTTCAGCAATCGTAACCGATTTCTCAAAAGATGTATTCAGAACATTTTTATCTTGACTGTCTGTAGTAAACTTCACATTCTTTACAGCCTTGTCTTTGGTCATTTCTCCAACAATATCGACAGATGGTAAGTCCTGCTTACTCAATACGGTTTTCTTTGCAGGTTTTGCTTCATTTACAAAAGGAACAGTACAGAGGACAACATTTTCAGCAGGAACAACTTTAGGCTGGTCCTGGGGAGCAACAACTACAGAACTACCAGGCCTCACTGTAACGGCATGAGTTAATCCAGAGTCCATTCTAGGCTCTCTTAAGGATACAGCCATATAACCTAAATGGCCTGGTACCAAACTTGAATTCTGTAAATAGTTAGAATTATTACTAGGTTTGCTAGCAAAGAAATATTTTTGGTCATCAGCCACGATTCCAGTACCTTTCTCAACAGTTTTCTTTACTTCTTCCACTGTTTGAACTTTGGTAGATTTCTTTTGTATTCCTTTAACATCCACCATAGCTTTTGGTTGGGTTACTTTTGTCTGTGGTTTATTTCTGATGTGTAAGTAAGGCTCTCGAACAGTAGTTCTTTTATTTTGGTAAGTCGCTTTACCAAATACTTGCGTAAGATATTCTTGATCTTGGTACATGACATTTATGGCTTTATTTGAACTTTGTGGGGCTTTTTCTTTTGTTTTAACAATAACTTTTGGTTGTTTCTGTCTGGAACCACTTAAATCTTCAGAGTCTTTTTTCTTCGTTAATTTATTCACTTTGGTAGCAGGATTTGAGCAAGAAAGTTTTTTGGAAGTGGCTTCTTCCATTGAGAGTTCTTTCTGAATATCTATCTGCATTTTGGCAATACATTGGTCAACTTTTCGTTTCATTTGATAAGTTTGAGATGCAGGGCTGTTTTCATAAAGATTATCCACAATATTATAAACAGCATCCTTCTTGTAATCTCGTTCTAAATTCTTTAAGTTTTCTTCCAGAAACATCCGACTAGTCTGAGCACGTAAAAGAATTTCTTGCCCAGCAACAAGTTCAGCTGAAGGAGTAATTGGTTTTAGGTCAGCATAAATTTTATCTGATGTGAAAAGTTGAGTCTTGAGAGGTGAGTCTAGAAGATATTTCTCAAGTGGAGCTACTGACTGTAAAGAAGTAAACCATTTCTTAGAATTACTATTTTGATTTTCAATTCTATTAAACTCCTTTTCATCGTGCTGTAAATCGGGAGAAGAAGAAATAACATAACTAGTGTTCAGAATTGCTGGTGCAGGAGGAGACTGTTTCTTAGGAATGCGTTTAGCTTTAGAAGTTTCTCGGACTGCATACGGTTCCTTAGAATAAGGATTAGAGGAAAAAGTTTTAAGGTAAGAGTATTTCAAAGGGAGCTCTTTAGCAGATTGTTTCTCAGTTACAGATGTTGGTTTCTGTATATTTCTGTTAATTTCTTTAATAACAAGTTTTTCTTCTTCTACATTCGATTGATATTTCTTGTTTCTATTGGATCTAGAATTCTGGAATTTGGATGTGGAATTCACCGAACTCACAGTTTTGTTTGGTTTCGAAGTAGATTTGCTTTCCTTGCCATTCACAATGTTTGTCTTTACATTCGATGCCTTATGGGCTGTGCTGAGAGGATTATTTGAATTTACTTTTGGTTTTATGCAAGGAGCAGATGTATCTTTAGAATGACTTCTCGATGCACTTTTTGATGACGACTTTTCAATATGATGTTCCTTTTTGGGATTTTTAGCATGTTTATCTTCGGGAGCTACAGAAAGGGGTTTAGGGAAACTTCTTACATCTTTATCTGTATTAATAGACAAATCTAGTGATTCTAAAGAATCAGGTTCTTTAGACTTTTCAATATCATTTTTTGAATGTTGCACATTTTGAGATCTGTAATGTAATGGTTCCGTTTTCTCTTCATCCTCATTAATTTTTTGTTGAATATTGTCGGGAACCTGACCAAACATGTTCTCAAAACTTTTTGCGACATTTAGAAAGTTGGCTTGCATACCAAACATCTGCTGTTGTAAAAGTTCTAAAGAATTCATCCGATCCTTTGTTACTTGGCTAAGTTGATTCTCCAACTTCTGGAGCTTTCCTTCCTTCTCCATTTCATGTTTCTGTAGAAATATTTGTTGTTCTAAAGAATTCATCTTATCCAATAGAGTCATCAACTGAACCTCTAATCTGTTATGTGATGCCAATAAAGGATGAGCTGAAAACGCAGCGGCAGTGGCCGCAGCAACAGTGCTGAGTGTTTTTTGCACTGAAGCAGTTCCACGACAAGGACAGCAGTCTTCTTGCTCTGGTTTCTTATCTAGATTTGTGCTTTCTTTCTGTCTGACAGCAGAAATTTCATCTTCTCTAACTGATTTATCTTCCAATTGCTCTACAGCTGCTTCGTCTTCAACAGGGGACGTTTTACCAGCAGAAATATCATTTGGTAAATCCAAATTAATTACTTCTAAATCTAACGCATTTGCAAATACTTTTTCAGGAATTTGGTTTTGAGGATCAACGGTGTTTTCCTCTTCTGTATTATAGCAACATTCAGGTTCCACTTCCTCAGTAAAATGGTTATCAAGCTGATCCAAATTCAAAGCAGGAAGCATTTCCTCTTCAAAATTATGTTGCAATTGTAGCTCAAAACTTTCAGGCTCTTTTGTAATAACGGTAATTATTTCAGGTTGTTTGTGTTGCACTGATGGAACAGATATTTCTGGATTATTAACTGAATGGAAGTTTTCTTTGAACACAGAGATATTCTCTAAACTACCAAGATCAGCAGGCTTTGGGAAAGACGGCGAAATCCGTTTCGAAACTGATTTTCTGAGTGGACTGTGTTTTTCAACAATAACATGCTTTCTCATACCATTACACAGAGAATGACACGAAACTTTACTAGTCGATGTATATGGAACTTTGGTTAAACTTCTGCTAACCTGTGTTATAACTGATTGAGTACCAAGTCTTGCAAAAGCTGATTTTGTAGAACGGGACGATGCTGAACTAAGGTCGAAGTTACATCCATTATCATTGCTCAGGAACAAATGTTGTTCCGTACCTTTATGGGAATGTCCTTTCGATTTTGGATTCTTTTTGCCAGTTAGTGCCTGAGGTGCATTTTTTGAAGTTTTTTTATTACCATGAGAAGTTCTACCACGAGATTCTCTAACCACTTGAATGGCTAGCTGACCATGATCAGTTTTAATAGATGGCATCTTGTAAAATTAAGATAGTAATAACAATCTTTTCAAATATATTACTTTTGTTAATAGGTTTCGGCCATGCTGGAGTGAATACATAAGTCGTATAGAATTATAAAAGAATATGTTTCAAATATTATGTGGAACCCGAATATTTTATTGATACTTTGAATGTTGATGTTTCTTGACGCAGCATAAGTTGTGCATCAAGGATTTCGGCAAAAGGCCGGGGGATTTTCGAAACACAATGGATTTTAGATTAAAATGAGTTCCATGCCTACGCTGTGTCAAGGGTTATAAACGAAGAATAAATGAAAAGAAATGATTAAAACCTGTGTTCGAACGAATCCGAGCATCGCAGTTTCGTAGACGCAATACAGCGCTAGTTAAGATGTAAACATTAACTTTCCACTTATTTGTTTTGTTGTCGTTGGATTCGGTACAAAACGAACAGATTAAAGAAAAGACGAGATTTAAATCAACTAAATCGCCTCTTCAGTATATTGCTAATAACTTTATTTTAATGGACCGGCAGAAGGATTTGTCCAGAATTACGGAAATATGAATGTTCCATATTCGTGTGAAAAAAAAAAAACAAAGTTTTCTTCGTATCTTAGGAAGTAAAGAAGAAAAAGACAAAAGGCGGAAATAATTTGGTTTTCAAGCCTGGAATTATCGAAGAGGCGTTGTTGCCATGAATATTTATACATAAACAAACTTAAAGAATCCAATTCTCGATGAATAACAGAATTTAAGTTCCTGTTAATTTTTGTTTTTCGTTTTTTTTTAATGCTTTACGGAATATCTTGTTTTCGTTCGTTTTGCTTTTTATAAGAAATTAATAAATTATCAAACATACCATAGCGATCAATCATTATCCAAAATGTTCAGATAACTGAAATAGGGTGAACTGGAGAGGGTTACAAGTAGTGTAATAGAGCGATGGCATTGTTCTTGGTGTGGTGGTGTTGATGGTAACGAAGAAAGTTTGGAGACATTTGTAAGAAATAAACCAGGCGTCCTAATTAAAAAAAAAAAGTATCCAAATTTCAAGATTTTTGTTGAATTACAATAGAGATAGTGGCTGGAAAATAAGCAGTACGATAGAGTTGTTGGAAAATAAATAGATCTATCTATTATTTTGAAAATATATCATGCATGTCTGCTTGCGATCGTTCTTAAGAAAACCAAAATTCACGTAGCAACCATTGTCTTATTTACTCCCACAACTCGTTACTAGATTCGTGATGGGAACAAAGAAGGGATATGTTTTAACTTGTTCAATAGGTGGTGTGCTCGCACTAGTTGATATCATTACTATTAACAATACTATTAATGCTTGTGGAACTGCTGTAGCTAAGGTCTCTACTTAAATAACAGTAATAGTAGTAGCAGTGGTATTAATAGTATTAGTAGTTGCGGTAACAAACAACAAACTGTTGTGGTTAGTAACCAACAGACTTACCTCCATTCCAAGCGCTCCTTTATACACATAAACCAGTTTCTACCCGGCTTTACAAACACAAATTTAGAAATTATCGAATTTTGCCTGCATTGTTTTGTAATGTCATGTAATTTATTTGCTCTTGTGGCTTCAGAGCAACAAACATTTTTAAAAGATTCAAGTTAGAGTACATGTCAATATTTTTCAAGTGCATCAGCGGGCCTTAATTCAACAATTATATTATATCTTATCATAATTATATTAAATTATATTATTATTTATTATTACAATATTATATTATATTTATTATATGATACGATATTTATCTTATTATATTATATTATATTATATTATATTTAAAAACAATTGCTATTTTCCCCTCTAGAATAATAAGCAATAACTATCTATAACATTCTTAAGAAAACTTTTTTTTATGTTAATTACAGTTAAGTTTCCGTCTTTATTAATACTGAAAGACTATATAAAACGAGAGACAACAAAACGTACAATAAATATCGCTTACAACCTTGAAAAATAAGTTTATTTGTTTTTTTAAACTTGGTTCGTAAATAATAAGTGGTCATAGCAACGGTCAGTTTCGAAGGTGCAATAATTCTGTCTATCTATCGGGTTGCGGCCATGCTGTGGCACCGTTTTGTAGGGTTTTTTTTTTTCAGTCGACCGAATTGATTCTAGTACACATTTTTTTAAAGCCTGGTACTTATTCTATCGGTCACTTATGCCGAACCGTTAAGTTACGTGGATGTAAGCAAATCAGTGTCGATGATAGGAGGACAAATACAAAGAGCCATACAAAGACATAGATACACACACACAGGCAGATAGATAGATAGATAGATAGACAGACAGACAGATAGGTTAGAAGGCGACGAGCTGGCAGAAACGTTAGCACGCCCGGCGAAATGCTTATTTAATCTGCCGTTACGTTCTGAGTTCAAATTCCGCCGAGGTCGACTTTGCCTTTCATCCTTTCGGGGTCGATAAATTAAGTACCAGTTACGCACTGGGTTCGATCTAATCGACTTAATCCCTTTGTCTGTCCTTGTTTGTCCCCTCTATGTTTAGCCCCTTGTGGGCAATAAAGAAATAAGATAGATTAGAAAACACATGCTTATGCAGTTCCCATATAATCGAATCTATACCATGTAACGTGTATTTATAGGAAATTTCATTTAAAGTATCCATTTTTCGAGGAAACAAAATCAAGCGGGAGTAATACTTGAGTAATTATGGCTTATAACTTTTGCTGCCGGCGCAAACGATGAGCAGTTTCCACGGATTAAATCAGATTTAGCGTTTCATGAATGCTTTTAATCGATGCTAGAATCCTTAGCCCGCAACAATTAAAAGAATTATATATGTAGGAGGCGGGAGATCGCACCTGCAATCCCTAAACGCTTTGAAATAATTTGTTACTTGACCAAAATACATTTGTACTTGTTTTGCCAAGCAGGAACTCATAGTCAAATCGTTTCAAATACCGTAACGGATGGATTACACAGATATAAAGGTGAAACAGCGACCAACAACGCCTGAAGGTCATTTCATATGTCTTTTATATAGTTTGAACGTTCTACGGATGAAACAAAAAAAATACACTCAAGGAGAAACAAGGGAGGCAACATTATATTGTTGTTGCCTCCCTTCTTTTCCTTTCCCATTTTTCCAAACCATTGTTTGCATTTTGTCTTTTAGGATTGGAAAAACGGACAGGGTGGTGTCAAACCTGTGCAACCTGATCACTTCTGCCAGTTAAACTCCCGACTCATGCGTTCACGTCGCGACACTGATTCTGCGAAATTGAGTTGGATGTGAGTAATCGCTTTTTGAGAGACTGTATTTGAATACTTGCCTTTTTTTCAAGTAATTTTTTTAATAAACTTTCCATTAATTTTAAAGACTTTTCATTTTTCTTAAATGTGGTGATTCGAGAATAGACCCGAATGAAATCGGGTCAAAAAGCTAGTGTTTCATAATTGTAAAGCAGGAACTAAAAATAAAACATTTTCATTTCGTTGTTGTAATTCTGTTGCTACATACGGGATCTTTTTTTAAAACGGGGGCCACATTTTTCATTAACGAAACACTTTGAAACTTGGAACACTGGTAGAATGTGTCATATAAAACATCTTTTTCTCTTAGTCTTCTTTAAAAAAAAGAAATCCCTAAGTTATTCCATGTTAAAGTTGTATTTCTGTAATTTCAACCAATCACTGACGTCCATTCAGCCGATATACATTAAGTGCCGACTACATAAACAAACGATTCTGAAACAATTCTATCGGTGATAGGGTTAAGGTTAGGGTTAGGGTAAAACAGCAAATTTAAAAAGAAAAAAGCAAATAAAACGAAGAAAAGAAAAAGAAAATGAAAAAAGCAAATAAAACGAAGCTATGGCTTAATCAGCCAAAGGAGTAAATATAAACAACTGAATACTTGTCAGTGATTGGTTGAAATCATCGAAATAAGACAATTTTTTACATGAAATAAATTCGAATACAAAAATATTTTTCTGTTCTATAACACAAAATAGATAAGTATACGAAGTTTGAAAGTCTTTCGGTACCAAAAACACTACGTAAAACATTAATGATGAATTGCTCTAAATATTTAAATAAATTCTTCATGAATTAATCTAAATATTTAAATAATAGTTTGTTTTTTTTGTGTTTTATTTTCTTTTTTTAATTATACTTTCAAGTTACTTTAAATTGGGTTCTCAAGTTCGAAAGACATTTACGCTTTCTGAGTTCGATTAAAACATTTCAAATGATAGACTGAACACCCACCATGTGACCCTATCCGCTAGAATTAGCCACAAAATCTGTCTAAAATTACATCCTACCATCAAGGAAAAGACAGTAGATAATATAGTTCTACATACAACTACAAAGACGACCTAGTAGCAGTCGGGATATCTTTAATTATAGGCCAGCTCTATCAGAGTGGATCTGGAGTGAAACAGGTAAACGATGTCACCATCACCTAATTGCTGGATGCCTTGTCATCATCACCTGATTGTTGAATGCCTTTAGAACAGCGGTCCCGACCTTTTTCACATCACGGACCCGGGGGATCATGCGCATAACAAAACACAATAAAGTATATAATATATAATTTAATTATAACAAATATAATACATATAAATGCAAAAACACACTGCAAACTACAGTAGTCAGTAAAATAATGATAAAATTTAAATATCTATTCTTTCTGTGCGACCCAGTACTGGTCTGTGATAGGGTAGTAGAAAAAGCTTTGAGGCACCGCTTTTCATTAAATTTAAAAAACGGAACTGCTCCTTGGACCAGCTCCACAAACCTGTAAACATATATGGAACAGAGGTACATTTCTTCCACCTGAGACCATCCTGTTTTTAAAATGTTTATAGGACATGTCAAATGTCCTCCCTCTCTGTTTATTTTTGCTTTTGTAAAATTATACGGTATGATTTGAGGAAGATTTTTATTGTTGAAGGTCAAACGACCGTGGAATGAATCCCTTGTTGGCTCGAATTTGTTTGTGTTTTCTTGGGACGCTTCAAATACTCTCAGGGACGAAATATATAACAGAGTGGAGTGCGAAAGGGGAACATAGTAGACAAGTTCGTTGAATTTCAGACTTATTCGTCTTAAACATGGAGGGATGCATTAGGTAATTTCTCTAACTAAAAGCAAAAATAGCATGCTCGATGAGAAGAGGTTGCAACCTTCCATTTCTCATACACGGGGAACATTATTATTGGTTTCTACGACCTTCTCACAGTGCAGCCGATTCTGAGACAGAAAAGTGCATTCGGTGCTACCATTTAAGTACCTGGTCGATCCTGTAGTTATTGAGTCCGGAAGGGTGAATAATAAACTTGACCTTGGCGGCATTTGAACTCAAAGTACACAGAATCGGAACAATTACTGCAAGGCCGATGCTCTAACGATTCAGCCAATCGACCACCTTACTGCATAATGTAGACCTTGTCTTAGGTGTCCCTAAAAAGCAGGATCATTGCGGCTGAAATACTTTTGTTTATAGTAAAAATAGGAGACGAGGAAAGGTCATGTTTTGATGAGGAATGTTTAGCTAAAGCAACTGAATGTGGTTTTTCGGGAACTGATCTCTAACCAGGAGTGAAAAATAATAATAAATATAAAATACAAGTGACTAACTTTATGTTGAAATTATTTTCATTTATGTTTTTGATTTTTAACATCGTTACAAGACCACATGTTAGGAGGTGAAAATCGATCTTACTATTTATCAACACTCAAAAGTATAAAAAGCGACGTTGACATACACAGGATTCAAAGGTACGGATCTTTTTTAAAACGGGGGCCACATTTTTCATTAACGAAACACTTTGAAACTTGGAACACTGGTAGAATGTGTCATATAAAACATCTTTTTCTCTTAGTCTTCTTAAAAAAAAAAGAAATCCATAAATTATTCCATGTTAAAGTTGTCGTATTTCTGTAATTTCAACCAATCACTGACGTCCATTCAGCCGATATAGATTAAGCGCCGACTACATAAACAAACGATTCTGAAACAATTAACCCTAACCCTAACCCTAACTCTAACCCTAACCCTAGGGTTAGGGTTAGGGTTAGAGTTAGGGTTAGGGTTAGGGTTAAAGCAAATTTAAAATGAAAAAAGCAAATAAAACGAAGAATCGTTTGTTTATGTAGTCGGCACTTAATGTATATCGGCTGAATGGACGTCAGTGATTGGTTGAAATTATCGAAATAAGACAATTTTTTACATGAAATAAATTCGAATACAAAAATATTTTTCTGTTCTATAACACAAAATAGATAAGTATACGAAGTTTGAAAGTCTTTCGGTACCAAAAACACTACGTAAAACATTAATGAAAAATGTGGCCTCCGTTTTAAAAAAGATCCAAAGGTACTACTAAAGCAGCGCAGACCCGAACGCGCAGTCGCGCGTCCGCGCTAGCTAGTCTTGAGTGGTCGATCCTAACCCTAACCCTATCCCTAACCCTAACCCTAACCCTGTCCCTAACCCTAACCCTAACCCTATCCCTAACCCGCGTGTGCAAATGAATACGCGTTTAGGGTTAGGGTTAAGGTTAGGATCGACCACTCACGACTAGCTAGCGCGGACGCGCGACTGCGCGTTCGGGTCCGCGCTGCTTTAGTAGTACCGATTCAAATTCAGAACGTAAAGAACAAACCGTTAACTAAATGCCTCAAGGCATTTTTTTGTCCGATATTCCAACGATTATGTCAACCTCCGCGCTTTGTATTGTATTTTAATGAGAATATTATGTTATATAAATGAAGTATACTGAAATAGAACTCAGACTAATAACACACTCATCCACCCACACCTAAAACTGCTTTTAATAACATTACTACTTAATGTTGGTTATTAAGTATCACATCGTGTTTTTAAGAATAATTCATCTAATACACCGATGATATTCAGGAATCCTGTGCAAGAGGAACAAATTTTCCTTAGCACCGTTAGAAATCAGAGAGAATTGCCGAAACTAAAAAAAGTTATTTAATCACGTGTTAGGTTGTATCACAGCTTTCTCCTCTAGACAGTGTTGTTGTGTCAGGGAAAGGTTATATTGATGTTACTAAAGAACTTTGACTAAGAGTCTACGTGAACAGCTACAGAGGAGAAAACTCACTACAAATCTGACCTTAACATTTACAAGACAGAGAACGGTGTTTTTCTATGTAATGTCCCACAATTATGTTTGGCCCATAAGTATCACCAATTCGTTGATTAAATTTTTGCTTTTTGTTTTAGCTTTGAGATTTGAATTTAAATACGATTCGAAATAAAATAAATATCTACATATACATTGGAAATAGGTATATAGTAACACAAAAAAATATGCACTATTGTCTAACACAAAAATATCTCTGTTCCCGCTGTGGGTAGGTATGCTTTACAGGTAGGGAGGAGGAGGAGCAGTACTTTTGCATACCTTTCTAGACTAATAAGCTAAGAGAGAGAGTGAGACGGTGGAGAGACAAAGAAAAAGAGAGAGGGGAGTCTTGCTTCAGATTCATTTTTGTTATCTTCGGCTTCTACGCTCCTTCAAGCGAGCTGGTGTGATGTGACCTTTGTATTTCATTAATCTAGGTAAAGGGAGTTGGAGCCATGATTAATATACAGTAGCTGATTATAGATTTAAAATTTCAGCACAAAGCCAGCAATTTGTGCTCAACTGGTACTTATTTTATCGACCCCGAAAGGATGAAAGGCGAAGTCGACCTCGGCGGAATTTGAGCTCAAAACTTAAAGACTGGCGAAATGCCGCTAAGCTTTTTTGCCCAGCGTACTAAGGATTCTGTCAGCTCGCTGCTTTTACAGTAACTGATTATAAACAATTTATCGTTCCTGTAAAAATAGGCTTTGTACTTTAAGCGTCCTTAAACGTAACATATTTCCAACACGCGTGTATAAATAGTCGCTCTGTTTAACCCTCACACCCTATACTATGTCTTGGATAAGAAAAGGGTACATTAAATTATGAAACGAGACCAGCATAATGATGACTACATTGGTCAGTTCGATCAAGATTAATTTAAAACTAAACAGTACTAGGAGTTCTAGTGAAGTTTACGAGTGAACCTATCTATTTATAAGACGAAACGGTCATAGAACGTCTTTAATTTATAGTTTTGCTTGATCTGAGCTGACCTGACCTTGGAGCTATAACGTTATCAATGACTCATATTGCACGGTTAACAATTGCATGTCATGTGCGGCGTCGTCCTCGACTTGACATATATGTAGTCTCGCCTGCTGACCTACAGAACCAAACAATATTATTAGCAACATTAGCTGCTAATAAAAAAATAAATGTAAGTTCCTGATCTGGATTTGTTTTGGAGATGATTTAAATACGAGACCGTGTGATGCAGCTAAAATAATTTTCATCGCAGTGGAAAATATAATTATAAACATCAAGTCACACATACAAACAAACTTACCTACACACACTATCTCTCTACTCTGGCTTTATTATAGTTTATAACAATTTCCTACATAGACCCGAGATTAGAAATGTCTTTAGTAATTTTTATCGGACTGTATTTTACAGGTTTAAACGTGTTTTAGTTTTAGATACATTCCTAACGCTTTTTAAGTCATGGTACTTTAGGGACGTTTTTGTCCCAACATTCCATTGCCTGTCACCTAAAAACCTCACTTCGCCCTTTCACGTTTCTGTTGATTCAACGGAGGCGTGATTTATCCATTTATTCCGTTCTAATACTTGGACTGACACTTTATTTTATCGAACCAGAAATATGAGATGAAAAGCAAAGTTGACATTGGTGGAAAACGATCTCAGAACGCGAAGAGCCGGAACAATTACAGCAAAGCTTGTCATCCGATGCATTCACGGATTCTCTCCCATTTCTGATATCTCAACGCCGCATATTCTGGTGGATGGGTTTAGTCTTAAGTTTATATATTTGTTTTGCAAGATTCTTATTGTGAAATCGTGTGTTGAAACATTGTTTATACTTGGGGACGACCATCCCCAGGTTTAGTCTTAATTTCCATTACAATTCTATTCATGTCAGCGGTTTATACCATTTAGTATAAGTAAGGCGGCGAGCTGGCAGAATCGTTAGCGCGGTCGGCAAAAATGCTTAACGACATTTCTCTTTACGTTCTGAGTTCAAATTCCGCCGAGGTCGACTTTACCTTTTATCCTTTCAGGGTCGATTAAATATGTACCATTTAAGCTGTAGAGTCGCCTAGTTCTCTCTGCTCCGAAATTTCAGATCTGATACCTATAATACAAAAGACTATTAAGAACCAGTGTTTCATTAACAGATCGTTGATATTTGTATGCTAAAAATTCTGTTGCTCTCGACCGATCAAACCTGCGAGCAAAGATATTTTAAGTGGGACCATCCTGTCTCTTAACCAAGCACAGTGCTCCAACGTGTCCTCTAAATGATTTCAGAGATATGACTGCTATTTCTAACAGATCAGAAACCACATCGATGTTCCCTTACTGTCTCGTGGCTAATGTTATATAATATAGTAGCAGTTGTCGATTAACCCACACAACGAGTATTTCTTCTCTCCATCTGTCTACGTCATCCAACTCTTTTTCCCTCCGTCTGTCTATCTCTATGGTGATAGCAGCTACTGCCGCTAGGTTGCACATGTATCCATACGTGTGATACGGGTGAAGAACGGGTATGTATGGTGGAGTCAGCCGTTCACGAAGTCACGTACTTTGTAGCATGAAAATTCATAATCCCGTGACTTCGGTACACACACATCCTTCTCTCTTACTCTCTCTCTCGCTATTTTTATAATGAGAAAACACACAAATACTCGCTGCAACAGGAACAAACGAACGGCTGTTCTTGTTAGAGAGATGTCAACATCAAGTTATTTTTAATAAAGCTACAAACAAACCAGCGTGGGAAAATATACGCGGTCACTGCATGTGCTAAAAACAGCAGCCGTATCTTTGCCTTCTGTTCTTAATTATTCTCACAAATGGTAATTGCCAACACAGAACCCTTTCTTGCCGATAGCTGGGTTTGTTAAAAATAGCAGTCAAATCCCATCCCCGCAAAGGAAGGACACATTGTACAGTGTTGTCAGTCATGGAGTGCATTGTCTTAATAAAATATGGGATGGGCACCGGTGAAATTCCTTTGATTAGGGTTAAACAGAAGAACGAAAAATTAAAAAAAAAGCTTTAGCACATGGTTACACGTTTAGGTAGTTTTGTTTAGCCCTAGGTCAACCGTGACTGAACAGACCTCTGTTCAAGAGTATTTTAGCCATACTCATCCCGTTTTTCTTTCTTTTTGTATATATGCAAAAGGGCCTCAGGGCAACATTATCCAACGTGTTTCAAGACAGCAGATCGAGCAATCATGTAGATCAGGGGTGTCCAAGTACAGGATTATATAGAAAGAATTTTTTTTCCCCTATTTAATGAGCATCGCAGTTTGGAAGGTGCTTTTACATTATATATGTAATAATTAAAATATATATTATGCATTTTATTGTGTTATATTATGCACATGATCATCCGGTTCGCAGTGCAATAATAGGTTGTGGACGGCTGATGTAAAGATTCCTTCGTTGGCACGTGGAGGAAGTACAATTTAAAGCAAGTGTAATAATGCTGCATCAAAGAAAATTTTATTAGAAATATAGAAAAATATAATTACATTTATGGTGAAAATGTATTTATTAAATGTTCAAGTAAGAAATATAAATATGTTTAGCCAATATCTTAATGACGTGCTTTTGTGTTTTTTAATGTAAAAAATCTGAAGTGTGTGCATGAAGGCCGTACTTAACGGCTTTTTAAGGCGGCAGATTCTCTATTGTTGGTGCTGCAGATTGGGTCAACATCCGACACTTGTTTTATGAAAGTCTGGGAGGTAAAATACTGAAGCCAAGACCAGTAGCAGCAGTAAAACATGCAACATACAATAATACTATTAAGTTTTTGGTTCGTGATTACACAAATAGATGGCGAAAGTTCGAGGGGTTTCGGTGACATGTAATGGACGTTCGTCGAGGTGTGGGTGCGAAATCCCACTGCAATACCATCATTATCGTCGTCGTCGTTTAACGTCTATTTTTCCAGGTTCGTATGGGTCGGACAGATTTTCTATGGCCTACCCTTCTTGTCGCCAACCCTCATTTGTTTCCAAGTTTATATATATATCGTCAGTGGATCGTATATCCGAAAAAGAAGCACATTCTCAAAGTTAGAACAGTAATGTATTCACATTGTCACACGTTTCGGCAGTTGTTGTTCAGCCCTGGGTCAACCGTAATTGAAAAAACTTTTTGTTCAAGGGTATTTTAGCCACGATCATCCCGTTTTTCTTTCTTTTTGTATCTATGTATCAAACTCTTGAAGAGAGTTTATATGCCTTCGAACATTAGAGTCTGATAAGTCGTCCATAAAGCGCTTAGCTTTATGGATGCGAAACCATTAATCATTCTAAGACCGGGAATAGATTTAACTTCATGTAAATATACAAAGACGATACCTTCTAACAAAGACGGTACCCACACAAGTAATCTCCAGGAGTGCCTTCGGATTTAACTATCCCCTGGTTGCTTAGATACTTCAGACTACCCCTGAAATATTGAAACAATCTTATCATATATATATATATATAGGGAAAAACCTACTTTTTCCTGTCTTCTGTCAAGCGCTTATATGTCTCTTTATTAGACTATTTACTTTAGTCATTGCACGGTGCTCACTTATAAGCTTTAAGCTTATAAAATACTATTATATGTATATATATATATATATGATATATCAAGTACAGGACATCACCTACATATATATATGACGGGTTTCTTTCTTCTAAATCCACTCACAAGACTTTAGTCAATGCGGGACTATTGAAGAAGAAACTTTCCCAAGGTGCTATTCAGTGGCACTAAGCCCAAAGATAAGATAAGGGATTAAAGTCTTTCATTGTCTTCCTATTTGCTAAACTCACACAGCCCGGATTTTCTACATCTGAAGAATTCTTATATTAGACTGGAATCTGAGAGCATAGATAGCCTGAAGATCAGGATGAGTGCAGCATTGGAAATACCCTATCTTTCTACCCTCCCAGAGCCTCATGTATATATATATATATACTAGTTTATTTTGTCTTCGTCTTCGCGCTATATGAACATTTATTGTGGTTTAGAGTCAAGATTTGACTGCTATTTTTCAGCGTGGCGGTATCTCTTAGATACCCTATATTATAATTTTAAATAATTGTTACCGTTGAGGTTTTTATTCCCATGCTGGCCACTTGATAAAATCAATATTTTAAATATCGATCTTATCCTTATTTATATAAATATAAATATATATATATATATATATATATATATATATATACATACATACATAAGTGGCTGTGTGGTAGTAGCTTGCTTACCAACCACATAATTCTGGGTTCAGTCCCACTGCGTGGCACCTTGGGCAAGTGTCTTCTGCTATAGTCTCGGACCGACCAAAGCCTTGTGAGTGGATTTGGTAGACGGAAACTGAAAGAAGCCCGTCGTGTGTATATATATATATATATATGAATGTGTGTGTTTGTCCACCCAACATCGCTTGACAACCAATGCTGGTGTGTTTACGTCCTCGTAACTTAGTGGTTCGGCAAAAGCGATCAATAGAATAAGTACTAGGCTAACAAACAATAAGTCCTGGGGTCGATTTGTTCAACTAAGGGTGGTGCTCCAGTCATACATATATATATTTATATACACATACATACATATATATAGATATATTTATATACATCTCGAAATGGGTAGTGAATGTAGACAGCCGACAACTGATTCAAGGTCAGTCTTTGTATTACCTGTCCTTTTTTTTCTCGTTATTTGCGTATTTAATGTTGGTGACGTTCTGAACATATCGTTTTACGTCCGCTTTCTATGCTGGCATGGGTTGGACGGTTTGACTGAGGACTGGTGAGCCAATCTGATCTGGCAAAGTTTCTACAGCTGGATGCCCTTCCTAACGCAATATATATATATGTATATACATGTGCATTATTTTTAATTATTATATATAAACATTATTAATTATAAGGAATATTATGGAGTTGCCCAGCATTATATTTAATTCTTTTACTATATATACTTCTTTACATAGACCTACACATGTTTCAGCTGCACCGATTAATAACTGTTGCAATCGCAACCCCACTATGTGTGTGTGTTTGTTTGTTTATGTCTAGTAATTTAATGGTTTGGAGAAGGAGATAGATAGAATAAGTTCTGGATTTCTAAAAGAAGGCAAGTACTGAGTTTGATTGGTTGACTGGTCCTTTCGTGGTGGTGTCTCAGCATGGCTGCAGTCCAATGATTGAAACAAGTAAACAATAATGAATGTAATGAGTGACTGAATTAATAAAATTCTTGAGAAACTGTTTTGTGGCTTTAGCTACATTGCGAAGTTTGACTGCTTTAAATGTACATGGCTTAGTGGTTAAAGCTTTCAGCTCACAATACTGATGTCATGGGTTCAATCCCTAGGCCAGTTGTTGCATTGTGTCTTTGAGCAAAGCACTTCATTTCGCATTGCATCAGTCCACTCAGCTGTAAAGAAAGTACCAGTGCAGCCCTCTCTACCTTTGGTGGTTATGTTCAAGATGTTATTTGGGTCAAGGATGCTGGAGACAGAGAGGATATCCATGTCTGCTCAGGTACCTAAAACAACTAACAAGGATATGGTACATGCTACTAAACCATACTTGCTCACAAGTGAAGACTAGCTGTAATGAACTAAGCTCAAATTCCACCTTGCTGATCTCTATCAACACCAGGGTAATGCGAGTCTAAGTTCTAGTCTAACCCTTTAGCCCTTAAATTATTCTGTCGAATGTAAAGATTATTTATTCACATTGTTTTCTATTAATCATGTGTTATCTTGTAAGAGATGAGATTTCAATGATGTGATTGTTTATTTTCTGAATGGCATTGTAGAGTAGATGTAAAAGGCACAAAAACAATTTTTTCTGAATGTACATTGCTGAAATCTAGCTGCATCTTTTATGCCATCAAATATGGTAAAAAAATAAAGAACCCTTTTCCAAATATATTCTAAAATGTTAAATATTTCTTCCATCACATGCCAGTGGGAAAAATTAGTAGTAGTTGATAGCTTCCGTTACCTAGGTGATCAAGTCAGAAGCTGGGGTGGATGCACTGAGAGAATAGCTGCTAGAATAAGAATAGGCTGGGCAAAGTTCAGGGAGCTCCTACTTCTGCTGGTAACAAAGGACCCCTCGCTCAGAGTGGAAAGCAGACTGTATGATTCCTGTGTGTGAACACCCATGCTACACAGCAGTGAAACATGGACTGTGACTACTGAGGATATGCATGGGCTTGTAAGAAATGAAGCTAGTAATGCTTTGCTGGATGTGCAAGGTCAGTGTGCATGCGTCGAGAGAGTAAGGTTGGGCATAAGAAGCATCAGATGTGGTGTGCAAGAGAGACGACTGTGCTGTTATGGTCATGTGATGCATATGGATGAGAACAGTTGTGTGAAGTGTCGCACTCTAATGGTGAAGGGAACCTGTTGAAGAGGTAGACCCAGGAAGACATGAAACAAGGTGGTGAAGCTTGATCTTCAAATGTTGGCCTTCGTGGAGGCAATGACAAGTGACCAACACCTTTGGCAATATGCCATGCTTGAGAAGAACCAATGGATTAAGAAATACTGCGTGTTAAAAATTATGACTGCTTTGTTAGGAGTCCAGGTCTGGGAGGATTAAAAAAAAAAAAAAAAAAAAAGGGTAGGCGACATTTTGGTGGTTTATTTGGCATTGCTGACTTAACTGCTATCAGGCATTTTAAAGTTCCTCTCATTGTTTATGTAAGAGTGTATGTTGTGTTCAACTAATAAATTACAATCTTTCATTCTGTTGTGAGTATTTGTTTGCAAGCATGCGTGTTGGCCCCCCGGTGCAAAAACAGGCTGTATGTATCAAATGTCTCATCCTGGTATTAAAAGGTTTTGACAAAAAGGAACAAAACAAGGGCCCCATTGGACCCTAAAACATCACTTCTAAACTTGAAATAACCTGCACTGCATAGATGTGTGGTTAAGGAGCTTGCCTCCTTATATGGTTTCAGGTTCAGTCCTACTGCATGCCACCTTGGACTATCTTCTACAGCCTCAGGGTTACCAAAGCTTTTAGAGTAAATTTGCTCAACAGGAACATGTTTGTCTCTTTGTCTTGACATCATGCAACTGTTGTAAATAAGTGTCACCCTCATACAAGCGATGTCATTAGTTTCTAATCCTCCATTAAAACATTTCTGGTCATGAGGAAAATTTGCTTGAAAAGGTGATGAAAATGGTATCTGGTTGCAGAAAATCTGCCTCAATGAATATCTTGACCCACACAAACATGGAAAATCCTCATCCTTGTTTAATGTCTATTTTCCATGCTGGCAAGACAGTACTGCACCAGGCCGCAGTTGTATGTTTGGTGTGGTTTCTGCAATTGGATGCCCTTCCAGAAACCAACAACTTTTATGAAGTGTATTGGGTTGCTTTTACATGGTGTTGGCACATGAAAATGGATGTTAAAATATTTACAATGATAAAAATGTAAGGCCTACTTCCGTATGATGCTGGTGTTGTATATTTATCTCCGACAGTGATGTTAAAACTGGAGATTCTCTCCCACTGTAAAAATCCTAAACATCTGAACTATCAAATTTAAATTCTTTAGCATTCATATTTATTCCCAATGCTTTGAATTAATCAAGCATTATCTCAGTTTCAAGATTTTGATATGATTGCTCATATTTAGAATGACATAGGACAGAATGATGGGCCAGATCTGGCCTGTGAACACAAAACAGAATATCTGGATTGGATAGAGTTGCTTTAAAGGCTAATGGAGTAACATTACCACAAGTGTCATGCAACATCCTGTTCAAGAATTACTTTAGAAGCAGAAAACTTCTATAATAACATAACCTTAGATTTAAAAGAAAATGGATACTATATTTTAAATGTTCCTAAATCCCAGGACAACATGCTCTATAAAGACAGGATAGAATAAAAAACATGGAATATATGAAACTGGCTAACAAGTAAATTAAGGAGCTTCAACATGTTAAACTGCTAGAAATAGCAGCCAATTTCCTTAAGCCATGTGGTTGGTAAGCAAGCTACTTATCACACAGCCACTTCTGCACCTATAATTTGTTTGCAAGAATGAGGTGCGCTTGTATTTTTTTCTATATATTGGTCCCACATTAATGGATGCGAGTCTGGGAATGCGAATAAAAAAATACAGCCTTCCAGCACAGCCATGGAAATCTAAGATATAGTCAGTGCATTCTGGATGGATTGGTGCACTTTTTTTGCAGAATCTTCGACTGATCAATCTGTGATGGGCATAAAATGGTTCATTACTGAACATACTGTGTTATCTTGGGTTGGTAATAAAATGAGGTTACATGTATAACAAAAACCAGCCAACCATATGACATGCAAGTAATGAGGCACCCTACCCTTTTGTGACCATATTTCTAATAGGAATAACCTGCAAGCAAGCTTTAGTGAAATAAATTTGAAGTAAGTTTACCCAACAAAATTCATTCGAAGTATTGTTGATTTGTCAGTTGAATTCAGGTACAATTTCTCTCAACATGAACAATAAAATGAGGTACAGATATTCTCGGATATACACTGTTGTAAGATGTTAAAAGACAAAGATGGGATCTTTTTTAAAACGGGGGCCACATTTTTCATTAATGCTTTACGTAGTGTTTTTGGTACCGAAAGACTTTCAAACTTCGTATACTTATCTATTTTGTGTTATAGAACAGAAAAATATTTTTGTATTCGAATTTATTTCATGTAAAAAATTGTCTTATTTCGATAATTTCAACCAATCACTGACGTCCATTCAGCTGATATACATTAAGTGCCGACTACATAAACAAACGATTCTTCGTTTTATTTGCTTTTTTCATTTTAAATTTGCTTTAACCCTAACCTTAGGGTTAGGGTTAATTGTTTCAGAATCGTTTGTTTATGTAGTCGGCGCTTAATGTATATCGGCTGAATGGATGTCAGTGATTGGTTGAAATTACAGAAATACGACAACTTTAACATGGAATAATTTATGGATTTCTTTTTTTTTAAAGAAGACTAAGAGAAAAAGATGTTTTATATGACACATTCTACCAGTGTTCCAAGTTTCAAAGTGTTTCGTTAATGAAAAATGTGGCCCCCGTTTTGAAAAAGATCCCAAAGATGTCCCAGTCTCATCTGAAGAAAGAAGAGTTTTTATGTACAACTTCCTACAAGTTACCCACAAGTTGTGGTCCCCAACTATCGCCTGTCTCAGAGGCCCTGATCCCACAACATAGAAATATAGCGATGCATGATTCAAAGGAAATTTGGTTGATATTTCTAGCAATTTAAAGCTACAATGGTGACTCCATTGTAGGTTCGTTCCTTTTAAAACTATATCAATGTTTAGAGCTCAATCTCATGATACTCGTCTACAGAAATGAGTCTTATGGTATTTGGTTCTCAAAAGAATCCCATATGATATTGATAACTTGGATAAAGAAAAATTGACACCCGTCTACCGTAACTTTCATACAATGAACAGAAATAAGGCAGGAAGAATAAGAAACAGAAATCTTAAAATAGAAAACAGTTATAGGAATTTCACTGTACTACTCAAACTATATCTTCGGAGGTTAATAATTTTATCTCAAACTAATCTAAAGTGTGTTGTCTTTCAATAAAATTCAGCAATTTACATACAAAATGAGCAGCATTTCTGATTGTCTTATGGCTAAATTAATACAACTGACGTTGGACAGTTCAGTTTCCTGTTCCAATATGAAGTCTGGAAACAAGCCTGTTGGACAGTTCGGTTTCCTGTTCCAATATGAAGTCTGAAAACAAGCCTATGTGCAAAACCAATAAATACTACAAACTAATCAACAGAGAAGTGAATGGTAGTACCAGGTAGACAGACAAATCCAACAAGGCACCCTCTATGTCATCAATTGACTTGATAGAAATTGCCAACTAATTGTATCAGTGTATTATTGTTTAGTGTAGTCTGACGTAATAGTAAATAGAATCCTAAATACATTTCAGAAAAAAAGCTGGGATAATTGAAGCTGAAACACAACCATACATCTGCCGAATCAGTTAAACAACAAGCTGGAAAAAGTTAAACTGGAAAATCCAGTTACTGTGTTGAAACCTGGTGAGAAATGTATAATCTAACAAGTAAACTGCCCAGATTTCTATTGTTTTTTAATATAGACAAAGTTTTGGAAGAGTTTCTAATTCTAGAATTCGAACTGCTAGAAATGACAGCAATATCTTGAAATTGAACACAAATGTCTTATATGAGTTACCCAGACAAAATTCTAATTGCAATTCCATCTGCTTTGAACATGCTGACTTTTTGCATAAGCCTCAAGCCAGTTCTGATCAAAAGCAATCCTAAGTTATGCAGGTCAACAACTAAGCAGGATGCAGTTTCAGTCACATCATGCATTGGCATATAGCTTGGGCTGAAATTCATCCCAAACCTTCCTGCAGATAACTGAAACTGAAATGTTATTCCAACAGCAACAGAAAGCAAATTGATAGCCAAAGCAGTGGACAAGAGAGTAGTAAGACTAGAAGACATAAGAAATTTAGCAAGAAGCAGTGTAGGAAGCCTGTCAATGACCAGTGTCCTCTCAAAAAGAAAGCAGGTTACAAAAAAGTTTTTTAACCCTTTCGTTACCAACCCAGTTAAATCTGGTTCTGTAGTACAAATGTCTTGGTATGTTCCTAACATAAGATGAATAAGTTATTTTACTAAATTCTTTGTTATATTTAAAATAATTGAAAGAAACAGAGTACTACCTCAAAATAAAAATGGTATCGAAAGGGTTAAAGGGTAAAAGACTTTCCTAATATACAAGCATTTGGAATTGCATTGTGATTGTCTACGTAATTAGTTTAATTAGCCACTGTTGAGTGGCAAAAGACAAAAATGTTTTAGAAGAATAAAACCGATAAATTAATAAAGGCATAATGCAGTTGGTGAATGACCTAATAGCTCAGTCTCTACAGTTGTTGGAGTTGTTAGCTATAGCAGCCGAATGTTCTCCCCAAATAACAGCCTGTTGTTTAAAAAAGGGAAAAATGTCCTGGATTCTAAGCTTTCAGAACTTAAGGTCACTTGGAAAGCAGCACAGCCCAAGCTGATAAATCAAGAAGAACAAGTTTTCCACTGCCTATGAACCATATTGGAGGAAAAATGGTTAAGTGGCAAGCAGCCATAACTAATAGTAAAGATGCATGTGGCAGAGTCATAAAATTTGCAAGTCATCAGGAAAGAAGTGAACACTGCTTGATAAAAGAGTTCTCTCTATGCAAAAAGCAAGCTTTAAAGCATGTTAAATGTGATGCTGTCTGGCAAATGAATGTGGGGAATTTACAGCAAAGAAGAAGAAGAAGTTGAGCATCTATTCCTGTATATCAACTAAAGATAAAACAGTATGCATAAATATCAAGATAGAGGAATACATGGAAGAGCAGATAAAGAGGGAGAAAAGTTATAGAGTTGATAATGTTGGGTATCAGAAACAGAACATCCCAGGAGCACAAAGAATGGTAAATTATTGAAGCACTCTAATTAGGATCAAACAGAAAAATTAAATCTGAATAACTAATGAATGTTTTGATATTCTACCAGAAACTTATTTAACTCTTTAGTATTTAAACCAGCCAAAATATTCTATTTGCTTTATGTTCAAACTGGCCAAATACATCTCTCATCCCTAACCTTGCATCATTCTAAAAGTAGAGCATTCCCATAATTGAAATCTCAAGATAATACATTGTTAATTCAAAATGTCAATAAATAAGCATCACGTTTGACAAAGAAATCTGAATGCTAAAGGGTTGAAGTTTCTTAATTCTGTAATTAACACAAAAAGTAACCTTTAATGTTTTAGCATTTAAACTGACCAAATCCAGCCAAAATATTCTGCTTGTTCTATGCTCAAACTGACCAGATTTAGCTTCTAACATCTACCTACAATGTCATTTTGAAAAGCAATCACATCACTGAAATATTGAAGCAATGAGATAATGCAGGACTAATTCAAAGCAACATGAACAAATAAGAATTACATAAAAATCTGAATGCTAAGAGGTTATCTATTTCAAAACTGAATTGAGATATTTTAAAGGGATCACCATAATCTTATCTAAGACCCTTTTTGAAGTCATGTTCTAAACAGAAAAGTCAATAGCGAAAGTTATTTCATCAAATTCTAAATATTTTCAAAATTTAACCTTCGGCATTTAAACCAGCCATATCCAGCCCAAATATTGTGTTTTATGTTCAAACTGACTACTTCTGGCCTCTCACACCTACCCTACAATGTCATTATAAAACTAAACAGCTACAACCTTGAAACCTCAAAGTTATAAGATAATGCATGGTAGATTCTAAACAATGTGAATGAATAAGCATTATATTTGATGGAATAGCCTGAATGTGAAAGGGTTAAATACTGAGGAATAAATTTCTTTAAAAATATGGTCACAAAAGGATTAAAAAACAGTAGTTAGTATTCTGCAAAGAACATAATACAGACAATCAGAGAAACTGAAACAGATTCCATCTAGGTCTCTTAGCTTCTCAAAAATAAAACAAAAAGAAAACTAAGATGAAAGTTAAACATTTTATTATTTCAAAAATGTTAACCATTTCTACTAAATTAGAATGACTGCTCTTCACTAACTGTCAACGTGATTTTATGTAGTGAAATATGCCGCCAAGATGAAAGTCGCGCCATCACTTACTCTTTTCACTGTGAATTACTCCACTCCAAGGCACTAGTGCCGAAGAGGTTCACTTTGGTGAGTTTTATTGTTTCGGTTTTTTTTTTTTAATACATTTTCTTCTTACAAACTGCAATCATGCTCTGAATTAAAGATTTAACTGAAGGTTAAAATGCAAAAAGAATAAGGAAAGCCATCATCAAACAAAAGAGACCCATGGCTTCTGACAGAGCAAATCCCAAAATGGCATATGAAAACAGCTGTTGTTTCAGAGATGGATTTCTGGCATAACCAATTACTAAGTTTCCGAATACACTTCCAATACCAGCACCTACAATGAAAAAAGGGGTTTTTCTTTTAAATTAATCTAACAGTATAAACAATTTAAATCCCTAATAGTCAACCCCCTAGAAAGTTTACAGGGAAAATTCTTAACACCCATATCTACATAATGTTTGGAGTTCATATACACCTCATGAAAAAAGCCCGATGAAAACAGACTAATTTTTGGCTATCTAATTAAAATGAGTTTAAAGAGATGGGGACTAGATAGATGGTAATTTAATTCACTGACCTGAACCTGCAGCACCGACTGTAGCTGCTCCAGCACCAATGTATTTTGCTGCCTGATCAATATCGTTTCGTACAGAGCTGGTCTGGAAAAATCGTACCTGTTGCAGTAGAAAAATTATCAAATATGTAGCATGAGCTAGAAGGTGAGATAATGATAAACTTATGCTAAAAAAATGAGCAAAGAATAAGACAAAAAAAAAAACAAAAAGAGAAGAGTAAAGCATGACAAACCTGGTTCTGGATTAGGGAAAGCATTTGTGATTGTGAAATAGAAAAGCTAGTGCAGCTAGCCAATGGCACAAGAGACTGAGACTGTGAGTTCTGAAAAATTAAACAAAAAAATTTGTAATGATTCAGATTGAGAAAATGCATCAAGCCAAGTAAAATTGCTGTCATCCATACATACAGGCTTGTCCTTTACAGGTGCCAGTACCATGTACCATCACTGGCATCCATACTTACAGACCTGTCCTCTACAGGTGCCAGTACCATGTACTATCACTGGCATCCATACATACAGGCCTGTCCTCTACAGGTGCCAGTACCATGTACTATCACTGGCATCCATACATACAGGCCTGTCCTGTACAGGTGCCAGTACCATGTAAAATTGCTGTCATCCATACATACAGGCCTGTCCTCTACAGGTGCCAGCATCATGTAAAATTGCTGTCATCCATATATACAGGTGTCAGCGCCATGTAGAATGCATTCACACCAGTGCTGTGTAAATGCAGCCAGCACACACTAAAGTGGTTGTGAGGAAGGAACCATGCCACTACAGACAATTTGGAGTCTGAATGGCAACTGTCAAGCCGTGCAACCGATGCCAGCATGGAAAACATGTTAAACAATGATGAATACATTGCTAAAATCTATGTGATGTACAACTTAACATTTACTGAATTAATATCTACACTTAAGACCAACAGGCTATTTGATCAGAGTATGTTAAAGTATAAAGGTTTAGGTCAAGTCCAAGGGTGATGAAAGGCGGCGAGCTGCCAGAAACACTTAGTAGTACTTCGTCTGTCTTTACGTCTCGAGTTCAAATTCCGATGAGGTCGATTTTGCCTTTTGGGAGGTCAATAAATTCAGTACCAGTTGCATACTGGGGTTGATTTAATTGACTGGCCCCTTTCACCAAAATTTCGGGCTTTGTGTCAAGAGTAGAAAATACAAGGGAGATGAACAGATTTAATTTTGATTTCTAACTCAATTTGCGCTTTGACCTCAAGTGTGTAAACATCAAATATGAATGGGGGTGGGTGGTGAAATCTATTCATAACATTGACAAAGGTGCATTAGACCACTTGTAAAGAACCATCTTCTCTAAGATATTCCTGGGCACTGTAACATTGGTTATTCAAAATCAAATTTTAGTGGGTAACAAAAAACTCGCCAAAACAAAAGTTTTAATAAAGCTTACCTCTTGCATTGGTATCACAGTGGAACCTAGAGGTCTCAGAGCCGACCTGCTGCTGGTAAGCTAGAATATAGGAAAAGAATGGAATCAAAAGATGATGAATAAAAATTCAAAAAGAGTATCCAAGTACAATTTAAAATAGATGGGGTAAAAAAAAAAAAATCATGTCAATGCTAGTAGCAACAAGCTATCACCTTGAAAAATAGAAACCCACTAGAAACAGCAGCCTCCCCACCTTATCAGCTTTTTTAAAAAGTGGGAATGAATTTACTTCGACGTTCCATACTTCATGATAAAAGAAAAGGATATATTTTCTTTGTTTTAAATATTCCTTGATTTCAAACAACGGAAATTACGATTCTGAAAGTTAATTTTAAATTTATTCCCAAAGCATTGTATCTTTTTCTTTCTAATGAGGTAATGGGGCCTTAGGAGGCAGCTAGTCCAAAATTCCGAATGAAGTACGACAGTAGAGGTTATCCTGACCGAGTACTTGTGCGACCGTAAAAACTCGAAGATATTCGAAAACTACCATTTAACAAGTGGTCATCACGTTATGTAATGTCTGATCAATAATTGTCAGATTCATTTTCAGTCATGTCGCTAAATGATCTAAATGATTATTACCGCTTAAATAAATTTAAAAAATAAAATAATTTATTTACTAATTTAAAAAAAACTATCCGACCAACATAGCTTTGGGTTTTTTTTTTTTTTTAATCAATGAGAAAAACCATTTAAAAATTCTAGTAAGACTAGACTTAAAAATTCTTTGTCCATATTCGTTTACTGTTAGTTGTAATTCTGGCAGATATACCAAATTATAAAAATACATCAAACAACGCAATGCGGCATGAAATTAGTCAAGATGAAGCGAATAGTGTGACTTTTGTCGAAATGATTAACAGATAAAAAAAAAAATAATAATAATAATCTCAAAGTAAACTTGAGACAAGATATCTTAAGCAATTTAGTTTCTAGGACATTTCAATGACACAGGTGAAACTGTTAATTAAGACAAGTTGTTCGAGGTGAAATTAAGGAAAAAAGGGCATTTTTAGGTGTGACCTTAAGTGACCTTCGTAAACAACGAACGGTTTTGTTGACTGCATAGGAAAAAGGAAAACTAAGTAAATAGCTAAGGTTTCTTATTGAACACATGACTGGTTAGGGTCAAATTTGGGACAAATACAGAAAGAAAAAAAACGAGGGAGAGAGAGTGATAGAGAAGTACAGAATGATAGAGAGATATACAAAAGATGCAGACAGAACGTAAGACAATGGAGGGTCACGAAATCAATAAAAATGTCTAAACCCCATCACTGTAGGACAAACCTATAAGCAAAGTTATGGTAACCGGAACCCTTTTATTTTCTCAATGGTACTTGGGGGTTACATTATCCAGTGTATCTTTCACTTGCAATTTAACTGCTATTTCTAGCAGATGAACCCACCATATTTAAGACAGTTACTGCATCGCCCAAGATTAAAGCTTAGCCTCAGGCAAATTCTAAATCAAGCCAACCTGGCCGAAAGCATTGCCAGCCATCCGTGAACATCACGTCTTTTAAAAGGGTGTTGGTGGTGTAGAACTACATTATGCAATTTGCCCTCCCCCCCACACATTTTAAGACGGTACTGCGACCACGTAGAGGCTACCTTGAAGGGAGGTTACTCTAGATTTGTGGCTAAATTATTATGGAGAGTAGGGAGGTGACCTCAGTGGAAAACCACTAAATGAAATTCATTAGGAGTTATGGAGACATCAAGCATTTACATACACAGGAGATATACATTGGAGACATTATATAATATGTAATATATAAAGGAATCTCATGTATATTCCCGATCTCCCATTGATAAAACGGTTATATAGTCATATTACGTTACACTGCTGAGAAAATAAAATCGAAATATATTCAGCTTTCACGTAAGCATATGAAAAGCACATTTGGAAGGAAAGTGGGAGGTAAAAGGAAAATGAATTATGTGGCATTCATGACTTTCTGAAGGGCATTTGAAAATTAACAGCATGTAATGGTAGTTTTGATTATAATTACAAAGGGTTGTAAGGTGCATGACTTCCTCAAGGGCGTTAGATAAGCGAGATTAAACGAAAAGCCAACGGAGAGAGAGAAACGAAACCGTGTCACGATCTAGTCGAGACCAAAATGCTGCAGAGTACTGCCTACTACATCAGCTTAACAGCTAAGATCTCTGCAGAAGAAAATAAGATGTTGGGACATATATGCCCCTCTCAAGGACAACAGATTTTGAAAGAGTAGAGTTTTCCGATTAGGAATCGAAACTGGAATCACAGGATCAGATAACTAGGCACTAAAAATGCACTTGCTACGGTTCATTTGGGGGAAATGCTAGTTGAAAAACATTTTTTATGAATCTCAGAGATTTATATAAAGGGCAAAGCGAACTGATTAAACTGAATTAAATCAGGCGATAGGACATCGATTACAAAGGAAAATACAGAACAAAAACGTCGATCTTTTAAATATATTTCTAGATAATCCTATTTGAGCAGTAAATAAGTATATAACAAAAGACTACACGCGACAGACTTAAAACAGGATGAAAGTAGAACAGCGGAAAAATAGGGTGTGTGATTTGAATTAGGTGAATATTAAAGAGACAGGTATCTGAAATAAATGACTGGTGTGAAGAGGTAAGGATAAAGCAATGAAGGTAAAATCATATGAGCAAAAACAATTTGCCCTTGAGAGGGAAGGAATAAAATATTGGTTACTAGAATGGAGGGGAAAATGTATTTATAGGACCAATAGAATATAAATTTGACCTTCAAACAAGTGAAATTTTCAATTGGCATGCATTAATAATTGAGGAAAATGATTAATGAATTTTTGAATTTAACGAAGTAAAATGTAAATTACGAACCATGCAGCGAGTAGCCGAGGGGATGTATCTGGTGCAGGCGTACATATTTCTCAACAGTGAGTTTTACCCAAGGTAAACCTGAAGAAAATAGAAAAAGAAAGAAAAAAATGCCGGCTGAAGGTTAGTTGGAGGATAAAGAACAGGGGGGAAAATCCGAAGAAACTGTAATAAAAGATAGTAACTGTTAATTTTTTTTCTTAAACAACTGAATGTTGAATGCAAAAGCTTTTCTAAAATCCAAGTAAGAAATAATGATGGCAAAAATTTACCAGTTAATAAGATGGATTGATCAGGGTAGCTTAACCGCAGAGACGACTCGACAGACTGATTGATCAAGTCAAGAGGGAGAGACCAACTCACGCATGCGTAAGGCAGCTATTTCAATTCGTTTCGAGATTAGGCCTAGTTTGAGAATATTTTTTTTTTACTATCAATATTTATTATTAAAGTTGACAGATTTGTCTATGAAATTGAATGCATAATGTATATATTTAGCTAAAATTAAAAACAATATTGTTATTTTATATTTCATGACGGAAATTCACGAATGAATTCCGTCAACCACATGCGTAGCGGCCTGCGTGCATATGGCTACCTTGAGTCTGTAGAAGTTGGCAAATGGCGGTGTTTCTCATTAATAACTGTCAATTTCAAGGATGCGGACTGCGATTTACGACATTAACAGAACTCATACAACATATAGAAGACACTCATTTAGGTAGGTTCTTCTGCTGCTCTTACTTCTGTATCATTTCCTCGGTAATAACCAATTGAAGTGAGGCCCCGGCCCGACTTACGCTCAGATCCATCACTCCTTGCTTGAATCACTTCGATTGAAAACAAGTTTGTTTACATTCACATTTCTATTGGAAATACTTGTACATCGTCTTTCTTTCAACGCTCTTTGGCATGACATGCATTGTGCATTTACACTGAGGAATAT
>NC_142943.1:51585724-51643224 GCF_046866305.1 Octopus bimaculoides
TTCACCAAAACCACTTTTTTATACATACACACACACACACACACACCAAGTGCGGCCCCAGGAATTTTTTGAAGGGAAGGCACCAAGTCAGAAGGGAATGCAATTCTAGGAGAAAAGAGCATAATAACATTATTTAGAAGGGCGCACTTCTTTTCTTGGGCATGCGCTCCTTAGGCCCCCTCCTTGGGTCCGCCCCTGCACACACATGGAAGAAGCTGGAATATAAAAAGTGCCAGTTAGATATCTCAGCTGCATAGTTGGTTTAAACGTTGTCCCAAAAACCATTTCCTCAAAGTGTTCCATCTGTGTTGGCCATCACTGGGGAACAACAGTAACCCTTCTTCTTGTTGATGTAGGTCACACCCCTTTTGGAAGTATGTTCCATGACCTTTGGTAATTTGTTGTGCTTAGGAAGACTTGACAAGCCAAGTGAAATTGTAGTTTTTGGCCAGTGCCAATGACACAAAACAGCTTCTGTGCCGGCGACGCGTAAAAGCACCCATGCCAGCGACGCGTAAAAATACCTGTGCCGTCGACACGTAAAAGCACAAATGCTGGTGATGCGTAAAAGCATTTGTGCCGGCGATGTATGAAAGCACCCATGCCGGTGACATGTAGAAGCACCCGTGCCGGTGATGCGTAAAAGCATTTGTGCCGGCGATGTGTGAAAGCACCCATGCCGGTGACATGTAGAAGCACCCGTGCCGGTGATGCGTAAAAACATCCGGCAGCTAACTCAGCAACAGAGTGATGCACTGCCTATGTATGGTCTTCCAGAAATTCTCAAAGCCAGTCTCTCATTAACACCTTTCGTCAGTTGTCAATGTTCAGTGTATCATTCACTAAATAGGTTCTTTGCAGATGTTATCAACCCACTAATAGATAAATATCAGTCCTATCAAAATATTTCAACATGACTAATAGACATAATTAAATATAGTCTTATTCATTCCAGCGAGATAGTGAGTTTGGATGTGGTGAGCCTATTTACCAAGAATCTCACAGATGAGGCTCTATCGGTAGTTGGAGATATCATGAAATTGAATTCTTCAATTGGAGAATGTACCAGTGATCCAAAAGATAGCTTGATGGAGATGTTAACATTCAGTGCACAAGCAACATCATCATCATCACCGTTTAATGTCTGCTTTCATACTGGCATGAGTTAGACAGCGCTTGATGGGAACTGGTAAGCTGGAGAGTTGCACCAGGTTCCAATCTGAATTTGGCTTGGTTTCTACAGTTGGATGCCCTTCCTAACGCCAACCACTCTGAGAGTGTAGTGTATGCCTTTTACATGTCACCGACACGGGTGCTATTACGCATCACTGGCATGGGTGCCTTCTTATCTTGCAGTAGCTACCATCTCCTACTAAGCTTACCAGTTTTCCTTAGTATTCCAGTTTATCAGTACCAAATGCCATTTTTCTGCCTGCTGTAGTATCATTATACTGGTACCATTCTGCAAAGTTCTAATAACCATTCTTTTCCATCTTGTGATGATCAGTTCTGAAAGCCTTGCTTTTCTTCAGTGCTTCTCTCACTTTCCATCTGATCTCATCAGACAGACCAGTAGTAAATAGACCTCTTCTAATACAGTTGTTGAAAGCATGGCTTGTGAATGGCTGTAGAAACCATGCTGAAGCAGATACTGGAGCACAAAACAGTCCTTGGGTCACTCAGATACTGTCAGACCATCCCAGTCCATGTGAGCATGGAAAAAGCGGATGTTAAATGATGGTGGTGGTGATGATGATGATGATGATATATAAATGTGTGTATATTGACATTGTTGTATAAATTTGATTGCAGAAGATCTGTGAAGGTTAGAAGAAAGGAAATGTATTAGACATGTACTCATAAGTAGCCTAAAGAGGCGCCCTGAGAGAACAGTTGGGTATCAAAAGGATTGATTGATGTATGCAAGAGAGACAACTGCAATGGTTTTAGCCACGTGATGTGAATGAAGGTGGATGTTGAAGGGGGGGGGGAACGATTTTGGTCCTAACAATGAAGTAAACCCTGGTAGAAGAAGACCAAGCAAAACAGGAGAAGCAACATGGTGAAATCTCAGGATGCTAGCGTTGTCAGATGAGATGGATAACTCAGGATGAAGAATAGCAGCATGAAAAACCCAACTATTCTATGTTAACACCTTTTATCTTTTACTTATTTCAGTCATTAGACAGCGGCCATGCTGGGGCACCACTTGAAGAATTTTTAGTTGAATGAATTGACCCCTAGGACTTTCTTTCTTTAAGCCTAGTACTTATTTTACCAGTGCTTTTTTTTTTTTGGCTAAACTGCAAAGTTACAGGGATGTAAACACACCAACACCTGTTGTCAAGTGATGGTTTGAGACAATCATACACACATAGATATATAAGTGTGTGTGTGTGTGTATATATATATATATATATATAATGTTCAGGTGCAATAAAGACTGTAAACAAACAGGAAACAACTTCTATCCCATTCCAGGGTGAAAAACTAGAGGTAGTCGATAGCTTCCGCTATCTGGGCGACCAAGTTAGTAGTGGGGGTGGGTGCGCTGAAAGTGTAGCTGCTAGAATAAGAATAGCCTGGGCAAAGTTTAGAGAGCTCTTACCCCTGCTGGCGACAAAGGGACTCTCACTCAGAGTAAAAGGCAGACTGTATGACGCATGCGTATGAACAGCTATGCTACATGGCAGTGAAACATGAGCTGTAACTGAGGACATACGTAAGCTCGCAAGGAATGAAGCCAGTATGCTCCGTTGGATGTGTAATGTCAATGTGAATACCCGTCAGAGTGTAAGTATCTTGAGAGAAAAGCTGAACATTAGAAGCATCAGTTGTGGTGTGCAAGAGAGACGATTGCGCTGGTATGGACATGTGGTGAGAATGGATGAGGATAGCTGCGTGAAAAAGTGCCACGCCCTAACAGTTGAGGGAACCCGTGGAAGAGGTAGGCCCAGGAAGACCTGGGCTGAGGTGGTGAGGCAAGACCTTCGTACATTGGGCCTCACCGAGGCGATGACTACTGACCGAGACCTTTGGAAATGTGCTGTGCGTGAGAAGACCCGGCAAGCCAAGTAAGATCGTTGCCAGTGCCCCTGGACTGGTTCTTGTGCAGGTGGCACATGAGATGCACCATTTTTAGCGTGGCCGTTGCCAGTACCGCCTGACTGGCTCCCGTAGGATTTTCGAGCGAGATCGTTACCAGTGCCCCTGGACTGGCTTGTGCGGGTGGCACATAAAAGACACCATTTCGAGCGTGGCCGTTTTTGTGCGGGTGACACGTAAAAGCACCCACTACACTCTCTGAGTGGTTGGCGTTAGGAAGGGCATCCAGCTGTAGAAACTCTGCCAAATTAGATTGGAGCCTGGTGTTGCCATCCGGTTTCACCAGTCCTCAGTCAAATCGTCCAACCCATGCTAGCATGGAAAGCGGACGTTAAACGATGATGATAATGATAATGCCCACTCATTGACTAGCATGCTGGTGGCATGTAAAAAGCACCATCTGAACGTGGTTGATGCCAGTTACTCCTGACTGGCTCCCATACCGGTGGTGCATAAAAAGCGCCATTCGAACATGGTTGATGTCAGTACCCCCTGAGTGGCTCCTGTGCCAGTGGCATGTAAAGAGCACAACCAAGGTGTGGTCGATGCCAGTGCCGTTTGATTGGCTCCCATGTCGGTGGCACATAAAAAGCACCCACTACACGCTCAGAGTGGTTGGCATGAGGAAAGGCATCCAGCTGTAGAAATCTTGCCAGATCAGATTGGAGCCTGGTGCAACCTCCTGGCTTGCCAGTCCTCAGTCAAACCATCCAACCCATGCTAGCACGGAAAGCAGACATTAAATGATGATGATGATGATGATGATGATGGGCTTCTTTGAGTTTCCAGATCCACTCACAAGGCTTTGACTGGCCTGATACAATAGTAGAAGACACTTGCCCAAAGTGCCATGCTGCATCTTTGGAAAACAAATATTAAATTGCTACTATTGATGATGATGATGATGATGATGATGGCCATCAAATGCACAAATTAAAAATTTTCGTGTAACTAAACTGAAACGGGAAAAGAAAAAAAGAAAAGATTAATTGCCTAATCAGTATTTACCATTTATCAAATGTCTAATTAAGTGTAATTACATCAGGTTAATTAATTGCAGCAGTTCAGTCAAGCGCAGTCTAATTTAAAACATCATAAAGTACCATTTAAGATGAAGGCATAAATTGACTGTAAACACCAATCTGTTATCTCGTCTATCTCTTACTTGGTTCAGTCCTCTGACTGTGGCCATGCTGGGGCACCATTTTGGAAGGTTTAGTCAGACAAATTGACCCCAGCAGTTACTTTTCTAGTCTGGTACTTATTCTGTTGGTCGCTTTTGCCCAAACTGCTAAGTTATAGGGACATAAACAAACTAACACTGATTATTTAGTGGTGGTGGTGGTGGGGAGAAATGCAAACATACCATGCAACTCATATATATATATATATATATATATATCTTCATCATCATTTAACGTCTGCTTTCCATTCTGGCATGGGTTGGACATCATCATCATCATCATCATCGTTTAACGTCCGCTTTCCATTCTGGCATGGGTTAGACAGTATGACTGAAAACTGGTAAGCCAGGGAGCTGCACCATGTTCCGATCTGATTTGGCAAGGTTTCTGTGGCTGGATACTCTTCCTAATGCCAACCACTCTGAGACTGTAGTGGATGTTTTTTACGTATGTAAATATACACACACACATACATGTATGTGTGTCTGTCTATCTATCTATCTGTCTATTTATATATAAAAAGCCACATCAGATGCCATGATGGAACTAAGGTGTAGGTACAGGAGGTGGTCAGATTCTTCATAAGGAATAGACAACTACCATATATATAAATGCACACACACACCCACATACAGTTTCCATCTATATATATACATAACATTGTATGTATGTATGTCTATACCTATGCATATTTGTATGTATGTATGTATATTTATGCATAAATATACATAACAACAGATGGTTTGAGGTTCACTACAGCTGTTTCAGACATGTTATCTTGTGCCTACAGTGGACCGTACACATTGGTAGTGCACAAGTGCGCTATTCCCCACTCTACCTTGGTGCCTTTATTATTCAAATACCTTGATTCTCTCAGATCCTGAAAATTTTATGATATAAGTATATATATTGGTGGCACGTAAAAAGCACCATTGGAGCATGGTCGATGCCAGTGCCGCCTGATTGGCTCCTGTGCTCGTGGCACGTAAAAAGCACCATTCGAGCGTGGTTGATGCCAGTGCCACCTGACTGGCCCCCATGCTGTTAGCATGTAAAAAGTGCCCACTACACTCTTGGGGTGGTTGGCATTAGGAAGGGCATCCAGCTGTAGAAACCTTGCCAGATCAGATTGGAGCCTGGTGCAGCCTCCTGGCTTGCCAGTCCTCAGTTAAACTGTCCAACCCATGCCAGCATGGAAAGTGGGTGTTAAACGATGATGATGATGATGATGACGATGAGAAAAGGAGAGAGAGCGACAGAGGTGTTCTTTCATCAAAGTTTAAGCCCTCTCTTGTTCACAATGCTGAAATGTTCCACAGTTTGAATTCTTTCACATTTTGCATCTATTTTCATCTTTCTCTGGCAAACTACTGAAATGAAATAGCGACTGGAAGGTACTAAAGGGATGAGCAACAGGTTTTGAGCTCATACAACTTTTTAATATCAGTTCATTTTATCAGGCTTGAAACGTGTAGCCTCAATGGTAGCTATATTTTACTGCATCTCTTGAATTATTAAGTTGTGGTGGTCATATAATACGCTATCTATGCAGTTGCTATTTATACTCTTATAACATTTATGAAACTGATAACTGTTGAAAATGGCCTTTGCTCCTCATCAGGCATCTCGTTTCTGAATGTCAGAGTGCCAAAAATGCCATTGAACTAACAACCCTTATTTCACAACTAAGGGCCATTTGGTGGCTGTTGGGGTTAGGGGTATTTTTTAGAGTGTTAATCTATTAAAGTGGTTATTTTTTTTTTATATTGTCTGTAAAGGAGGGCTATGTAGTTAACCTGATCTCAAGCCGAGTTTTGTGTCCAATGAAGGAGACGACGTTGACATGGGTGCCAGTCGTCTAATTTAGTTCGATTTCGATATACATATATATATATATATTTAAAAAAATAACATCGACCACTAATGTGGACAATTAATGCGCTAGAAATAGATCACATCTTGTGTCTATTAAGACCTAAAAAGTTCTCAACATGAAATATAGCAGCATACCAAAAACGTGAGCGGGCAAGACATTTAAAATCACCTAAAAAAATCATTATTAAACAGGAACCAGGTTTCGGATTTAACAAATTCTTACCATTTGTCTATTCCTCATCAGCCTGATTTGTAATGTAACAGCAATTATCAGAATTGTATACATAGTTGCCCACCGCCATGGGTGCGCGTGCATATGGTTCTGCTAATTACAGCTTAATGGTAAAATTCAAAAGTCTTCGTTTTGGCTCGCTAATTTCAGGAATATATCCGCAGAAATATATATGTGCTTCTAAATTAAGTTAATTTTTTTTTTAAATTGATTTATTTAGCTTGTACATTAATCATGAAACTAGTTTTGTATTGACCACAATAACTAATAAAATAAACTTTGTCTATCTTGCTCGCCTTACATCGTTTTCATACCAAGGAGAAAAGTCCATTTATTTTTCTTATTTTATTTTTATTTTTTTAAAAACAACGGCACGTTGGAGTTCGGCTTTAGCTGCTCTTTTTCCCTCTCTTTGTCTTATGTATATAAGTATAGATATCTATATATGTGTGTGTGTTCATGGGATTCTTAATTTGGTAATTTTTTTTTTTTACAGAAACAGATGTTAAAACACTTGAAAAACAAGAAATGCACCCGCCAGCATCTGTTCCTCTAAGTCAAATTTTAAGGTAAGTCTTGAATTGAATTCACACACTTACACACACACACACAGACACACACACACACCAAATTTACTTGTCTATAATTTGATGCTATTTTAACTGGAAAACTTATGGTGTGACTTACGCAGGGCAAAGCTAAAATTGTAAAGGGAAAATATTTTGTACCAAGATTTATCACTAAATTAGGGATGCACTTCATACATGAATAAATACAGTGTGTGTGTGTGTGTGTGTGTGAGGTGGGGCTGAAAAGTTCCTGGCTTTAATGGTATCTATGATAGCCTCAGGGCGACCAAAGCCTTGTGAGTGGATTTGGTAGATGGAAACTGAAAGAAGTCCTTGATACACATCATCATCATCATCTTCAAATAACGTCTGTCTTCCGTGCTGGCATGGGTTGGACAGTTTCACAAGAGCTGGCCAGGTGGAAGACTACACCAGGCTACTGTGTCTGTTTTGGCATGATTTTTACAGTTGGATGCCCTTCCTAACACCAAACAACCTGTGTGTCCTTGTGTCTATGTTTGTCCCTGCATCACTGCTTGACATCTGTTGTTGGTGTGTTTACATCCTCTTAGTGGTTTGGCAAAAGAGTCCAACAGGATAAGTACTAGGCTTAAAAAAGAAAAATAGGTCCTGGGGTCGATTAGTTCAACTGAAAAACCTTTGAGGCAGTGCTCCAGCATGGCTGCAGTCATTTTGACTGAAACTAATAAAAGAATGAAAGAATATATATATTCTAATCCTTATTTTGTAACTTTTGTTTGCAGAATATCAGCAGATGCTGCTAAAAGGGCACAAGCTGAGTTGATCCGAAAGCGGTCCCGCGCTCAATCCCCCGTGTGTTCTCCTTCAAATAATGGTAAGTGATTATCAACCAGATATAATACACCCAATAGACAAACTGGTGCTGTAAGCAATCTGTTTACATTCAGATAATGAAATATCATGGTTATATCCTGTCTACATATACCAGGGGTCAGCAAGCCGTAGTAAATTATCCCAAGTGGGGTAAAACTGAAATTCTTGAGGGTAATGAGGACTTATTAGATATAAGTAAAATTATACAAAAAAACCTGTTCTTTGTTTCGACAAAAATTTAAATTTTGGCATGAGGAGGCACCTAAAATGGTGCTGCTTTTTACAACAACCTACCTTTGCAAACAAGGATTTTCCACTCTAATGAACATAAAAACAAAGCAGAGTAATCGATTGGACCCCATAGACTGTATCCAAATTCTTTTGGCATCAGAATGTCCCAATTTTGATGTAATTGTAACAAAAACGAAACATCATTTCTCCAAAACCTGAAGCTTTTTGAAAAATCCTTTTGTTTGATAATGAGGATCTTAATTTATTTTATCACATTTGTTTTATGCTTTTTATTTATAATTGTATTCTCTGTATAAATAGATTCAATAAAGCTTTTGAATTCAAAGAATCTATGATTTTCTTCCTTTCAAATCAAATAGGTAAAGTTGACATAAATAAGCATATTTTGGAGTAATTGGTTAAAAAAACTTCCACAACTCCCTGACATATGCAATATTTTCCAGACAAAAATTTACAACCAAAACCGGTAGACCATCTTATACAGCAAGACAACTTCGGAGGACCAAAACTTCCATGTGAAACGCAGCAGGGTTTGGGAAAATAGTAACAATGTTTGAATGTTTACACTATATAATACATCGACATGTATAATAGAAAAAATTTACATGATGCAAAGTCAGGGGACAAGTTTGAAGTGAAAGTAACAAGTTTAAACATTTCTCGGAGTGCAACTTGTATCCAACTTATTCCAGGTTGGTTTGATTAGAATAGAATCCAACATTCAGAATTGGAATAACTAGAATGGCATATCCCTATTCATGAGAGTAATGGTGTGATTCTGTTTTCGTTTTGCAAGATTCCTGGTGTACAATTGTGTGTTGAAACAGTTAACAACATGATTGTAATAATACCTCAGACTAAAAGACTGGAGTTTTAAGAATGCATTCTAATCTTTGTTCTAGAGTGAGAGATAGAATCTCAAACCCATGACTTGAGTTAGATACTTAGTATATTGTGAGTCAAGAAAGGTTTTATTAAAATTCCACCTTTAATCAAAATGCAAAAAAAAAAAAAATGCAAAACACCACATTGATGTATACTTGTTAAGGCAGGTAATCAAATATTCCCCACTCAAAACAAGGTAACTAGAATAGCAGCACTTTTTAAAAACTAAGTAAGTACAAACCATGGACAGATAAGATTTTTGTATTTGTTTTCCAACAGTCAGATTGAAACCTTGAGCAACAGATACAGCCAGAAATTTCCTAATGACTGGTATAAATGGACAATAGTCACAAGAGTGGGAATGGTATTAAGACATCAGCTGGCACATATTTAAGAATGTAATTTGAGGTATACTTTCTGAACAGATAAAAAGAAAACAAAAAAAAAGACATGGTCAAACCTGACGTCTGCTCTGTCAAGAATGACTTGGAGCTTAACAACAACAACAACAGGCTTCACTCACAGCTATATTGAATTCACAGTCAGAATGACATCCAGCTACAGAAACAATTTGCTCATGCAATTTGCCAGTATCAAAATTTCAATAACAAACAATAATGTATTCTGTTTTATGAGAAATGGATGTAAAATAAGTGAAACATTTCTGTAACTTTAATCAAATTTTCAGAACTCTTGTTCTTTTTATTCTTTCACAGAAGTCAACCATTCCAAAACTGCTCTTGTGTTGAACGTTGAACAGTCTAGCATGCAGTCATCGCCAACTACTACTTATACGCGAAGTAACTCTACGACAGGTTGGTAACAGGCCATGTTCTGTTTGTTTAATTTGCTACATAAAGTTTTTATATTCATATTTTTTTTTACTTTGCATGATCTTCAAACGTTGAGCCTCAAGTATGCAGTGGCCAGTGACTGAGACTTTTGCCGATATGCTGTGCTTGCGAAGACCTGTCAAGCCAAGTGACACTATAGTTGTGGCCAATGCCAGTGTCATGTGACAAACATCCATGCCAGTGGCACGTAAAAAGCACCCTTTGGACATTGGGCCTCACGGAGACAATACTAAGTGACCGAGACCTTTGGCAATATGTTGTGCTTGAGAAGACTCATCCAGCCAAATGAACTCATAGTTGTAGTCAATGTTGGTGTCACATAGCTGGCACCCATGCTGATGGTGTGTAAGAGGCACCCATTACACTCTCTGGAGTGGTTGGCATTAGGAAGGGCATCCAGCCATAGAAACTATGCCAAATCAGATTGGAACCTGGTGCAACTCTCCAGTTTACCAATTTCAGTCAAACCATCTAACCCAGCGTTTCTCAACAGGGGATTCCACAAAAGGTTCCTAGGGGTTCCTCAAGAAAGAGTGAGATAAGCTAATGCTAATTTCATGATTATAATATTACTATACATGCATAACATATTGGTTATTCTAATATAGACATCATCCTATCTAACCTATTATGTTATAACCATTGGGGATATATTATATATATGTATATATATGTATATATGTATTTGTGATTCACCATGTGAACTACAATGGAAAGATATGAGAAAGATATATAATTTTTTTTGCAGGGGTTCCTTGAGATGTAATTTATCTTAAGAGTTGAGAGACATTGGGCCAATCCATGCCAGCATGGAAAGCAGATACTAAATGATGATGATGATGATGATGATGATGAGTCATGAGATACTGGAGCAAGAATCTTCTGCTACCATAGCATCATGGCCTCATGAGGGGAAACGGGGAGACAGGAACTCTGTGGAATCTTCTTAGTTGGTCTATATTCTAGTGCGTCTAAGAGCAGTAACTCAGCAGAATTCACCGTAATTAGGCTATAGTTCATTGAACAGTTGGCTCCATTGATTGAACTACTGGAGCACACGTCAAAAACTGATGTTTGATCCATCGTATTATTTTATTTATTTATTTATTTTACATGTTTCAGTCATTCGACTGTTGCCATGCTGGGGCACCACCTTGAAGTTGTTTGAAGTGAAACAAATTGATCTCAGTCGTGCATATTGTATTGGCCTTTTTTGCTGAACCAATAGCCTATGAGAACGTAAATAAACCAACACCGGTTGCTTTGTTGGGTGACAAACACACACATATATATGTACACACACATATATACAATGGGCTTCCACACAGTTTCCATCTACCAAATTCACTCACAAGGCATTGGTTGGCCCTGAGATATAATAGAAGACTTGCCCAAGGTGCTGTGCAGTGGTGTTGAACCAGAAACCATGTAGTTGCAAAGCAAAGTTCTGTACCTATCAGCCATGCCTATGCTTGTATTAACCTTCCTTTTATTGAAGTCAATATATTTTATTGAAGTTGTTGCTGTTGTTGTCGTTGTTATAGCACTGTTTTTGTTATGTTGTTTTTCAGGAAGTGAATTTGATGAAGAAGAAGTAAGTGAAAATGAAGACAGTGATGATTCTTGGACCAATCAGGAAGAGTTCTCGTCTGATCTAATTTTAAGGTTAGTTAAAATTCTGTTCTCTAACCCGATAGCATTGTAATTATCCTGTCAAATGTCATGTCTATTTAGTCACATTGTTTCCAATTAATCACGCTTTATCTCATAGCTTTGAGATTTTTGAGGATGTAATTGTCTATTTTTAGATTGGCATTGTAGGATAAGTGTGGGAGGCTGGATACGACTTGACAGGGCCAAGAAAACTCAAAATCACGTGATCTAGTGGTCTTGGTGGTGGTGATTTATCTGCCCACTAGTGATGTAAACAAGAATGCATTTTGCACCAAAAGCTAATAGGAGAGTATCTCTCGTGGTATTTATTGCAGTATAGTTTGTTCCAACAGAACATCCATGTTTAAGTGAGGATAAATATTACTTCTCGGTAGTAATACCGCCTCTGTCGCCAATAAATATACTTTAACAAGCACTCTGTAAAGTGGTTGGTGTTAAGAATGGTATCCAGTCATAGAAACCATTCCAAAGCAGGCGGAGGCTTGTGCAGTCTTTTGACTTGCCAACTCTTATTTCTTTGTTGCTCATAACGGGCTAAACATAGAGGGGACAAATAAGGACAGACAAAGGGATTAAGTCGATTACATCAACCCCTGTGCGTAACTGGTACTTAATTTATTGACCCTGAAACGATGAAAGGCAAAGTCGACCGCGGTGGAATTTGAACTCAGAACATAATGGCAGATGAAATACCGCTAAGCATTTCGCCTGGCATGCTAACGTTTCTGCCAGCCCACCGCCTTCTTGTCAACTCTTGTCAAACCAACCCAAGGGGGATGGACTTTAGCTCTTTAACATTCAGATTAGTTTGTTAAAATATAATGCTTATTTATTCACATTGTTTTGAAATTCATCATAGACTGTCTTGCAGCTTTTAAGATTTTGATGATGTGTTTGTTTACTGGTCAGTTTCAACAGAAAACAAGTAGAATATCTGGGCCAGATATGGTCAGTTTGAATGCTAAAGGGTTAAACAAGAACGAGGCAATACAGGTTGTTTAAATCCATACCAGTGTATTTTACTGGTTGATCTTTTTTTTGGTTTTTTTTTTTTCCTTCACAGCATGAAGAACATGAAAGAAGTGGATGGAGATAAACCATTTAGATGTCCTGTACCAGGTTGTAAAAAACGGTATAAGAATATCAATGGAATCAAGTATCATGCACGACATGGTCACCGCAAGGACGCACGGTATGGAACAAACGAACAAACTAGCTTTTCATTCTTTACAACAGATTTTGCTTGTGGCTTGATTTTTGTTTCCTTATTTCACTCGCTGTGTATAAAGTTAAAATATAAAAATGTTGCATAATAAAAAAAAAGGTTTGGCCTCATGGAAGCGACAACAAGTGACTGAGATCTTTGGCGATATGCTATGCTTGAAGAAGCCTCATCAGGCCAAGCGAAACCGTAGCCATGGTCATTGCCAGTATCCTGTAAATGGCACCCGTGAAATTGTAATTTTGGCTGTTGCCGGTGTCATGTAAATGGCACCCATGCTGGTGGCACGTAAAATGCCCCCATTACACTCTAGGAGTGGTTGGTGTTAGGAAGGGCATCCAGCTGTAGAAACCATGCCAAACCAAACTGGAACCTGGTGCAGCTTTCCGGCTTACCACTTCCAGACTGGATGCTCTTCCTAACTCCAACCCTTCCAAGAGCATAATGGGTGTTAGTTATGTGACACTGGCATTGGCCACAACTATGGTTTCACTTGGCTTGACTGGCCTTTTTAAGCATGGTATATCGCCAAAGGTCTTGATCACTTATTATTGCATCTGTGAGGCCTAAAGTTCGAAGGGTGCTTTTAATGTGCCACTGGCACAGGTACCAGTTATGTGACACTGGCATGTCTTGTATGTATGTCTGCATGTCTGTCTATCTGTATGTGTCTGCATGTCTGTCTGTGTGTATGTGGCTTAGTGGTTAGGGTATTTGACTCACGGTTGTAAGATCATGGGTTCAATTCCTTGAGCAAGTTCCTTTATTTCACATTGCTCCAGACCACTCAGCTGGCAAAACCGAGTTGTACCTGTATTTCAAGGGAGCCAGCCTTCTCACATCCTGTGTCACACTGAATCTCCCTGAGAACTACATTAAGGGTATGCATGTCTGTAGAGTACTCAGCCACTTGCACATTAATTTCGTGGGCAGGCTGTTGTGTTGATTAAATCAACTGGAACCCTCATTATTGTCATAACTGATGGGGGCCAGTTAGTTAAGTTGTGTGTGTGTGTGTGTATTTGCAGCATAATCAAATGGTTAAGGGGTTTGCTCTGATGCCACAACATGATATTTCGTACAAGTGTCTTTTGTCATGATGTTGGATCGACCCAACCTTTGTGAATGAAAAATAAGTTGATGGATATTGTGCAGAAGCCTGTTGGATGGATTGTATTTCAAAGATCTGACCTTGTCACCCACTATTCTACTCATTCAGCCTGAGAATTGTGTTAAGGTTACGTGTGTCTGTGGAATATTCAACCATTTATGTACAAATTCAAAGCACAGCGAGTGCAATGGTTTGATGAACAACTGAATGCTAATTATTGAAACCAACAGAGATCAATCTGCATGTGTGTGTGTGTGTGTGTGTACAGTTATGTATGTACATGTGTATATGTATGTATGTTTGAATACAAATTTATATTTATGGATGTATATGTATGTATATCTGTGTGTATATGTATGTATATTTTTGTATGAATGTTTATGTATGTATGGATGGACGTATATGCATACGCATTTGTGTATGAATGTGTATGTGTGAATCATCATCATCATTTAACATCCGCTTTCCATGCTAGCATGGGTTCGACGATTTGACTGGGGACTGGCGAAGCAGATGGCTACACCAGACTCCAATCTGATCTGGCAAAGTTTCTACAGCTGGATGCCTTTCCTAACGCCAACCACTCCGAGAGTGTAGTGAGTGCTTTTTATGTGCCACCGGCACGAGAGCCAGTCCGGCGTTACTGGCAACGGCCACTCTCAAATGGTGTTTTTTATGTGCCACCTGCACAGGAGTCAGCCAATATTTTGTTCACATGCCATCGGCACAAGTGGCAGTTAGGCGAAGCTGATATGTCTGTCTCTACCTGTCTATTTATCTATCTTTATCTCTCTACCTATCTTTATCTTTCTACCTATATATGTATATATGTATGTACATATGTATATTAGCTGTAGCCAATAAAAATGAAAAGCATGTTGATGCATATTTTTTGGCATTTTCAGAGTAAGGAAAGGTTACCGGTGTCATTGTGGAAAAAGCTACAAAACTCCTCAAGGTTTACGCAGTCACAACATTAACCACCATCCTGCGTTTGACATTCTCTCTTTATCACAACAGAACTGCACACCACAACAAGTGCAATCCTTACAACTGCCAACACAACAACAACCACCACAACAACAACCACAACAGCAGCAGCAGCAGCCACCAGTGCGACCAACACATTTGACGGTGTCGCCAGCCAAGCCCTCTGCTGCGCAACTGACTTGCACAACTTCGACGGCTGCCGTCAGTACGCCTTCGATTACGCCAACAAATCTCACATCAGTTAGCCCGTCATTAGCTGCTGCCCTTTCGCAGACAATGCTAACACCATCCCAGCTGATGGCTCAGCTGCCGTCCGGCATTCCCTCAATGTCAGTTCCGTCAGCTAATTCTGCTCCGTCTGTTGGTCATGTTCAGTTGATTAGCCAACCGGCTGCGCTCGTCACTACTGCAGCATATGAGAAGTGAAACTTGAAAAACTTGCAAAAAAAAAAACACAAAAAAAAAAGTAAGAAACACAATATTTTTTTTGTGCTTGTTGAATATTTAAATTCAACAGCAAAAACCAAAAAAAATCTCACTCTCTCCCACCCACCCCAACACCCATATTATATACAAAAAAGAAAAAAAAATTAATTAAAAAATATTATAAAGCCCTATCCACCCCACCCACACCTGAAAACAAAAAATGCCAAAAAAGCTAAAAAAAAAAAAGAAATGAACAAAAACTTTCTCCTGGTGCTGTGAAACATTTTTCCTTTTTTTTTTTCCAAGAATCTCACAGAACATATTACATTGCAATGTTTTTGTGAAGTTATTCCTCCCTGTTGTTATCATTATCATTATTATCATTATTATTATGATGAGTATGATTAATATCATGATTATTATTATTATTAATATTATTATTATTCTTTAACACTTACCTTCCTTACTCTACTTAACCATCATCGCAATCAAAAAGCAAAAAAAAAAAAAAAAATAGAATCTCATTTTAGATGTGTTTTTACCATGATCCACCAAAACACCTTCACCACTACCACCACCACTTTCACAACTGCCATCACTTTCACCACCACCACCACCACCACCACCACCACCACCACTGACACAATTTCTTCATTCTATCTTTTGTCACACACATACACATTGTATATCATCATCATCACCTTTATTTTCTACTCTACTCACTCTCATCTTCATATACAGTCATTCAACATCCATCACTCTCCAAACAATTTCATTTTTTGTTGTTGTTGTTGTTGATATGTATATTGCCATGGCAACTATTACCACTACCACTGCCACCCCACCTCCACCACCACCACCACTACCAAATTCTTCACTGTTTCTAACTCCTGCCCTTCATTCAGATACATTGATCACTACTATTTTTTGCCCTCCAATTTTACACTGTCTCCCACCTGTAATTATTATTATTATTATTATTAATATTATCTCACTGCTACCACCACCACCATCATCGTCATCACCATCCTTATCACTAAAGAAGAAAAATATAGACAAACAAAAAAAAAAATACAAAACAAAGCATCATCTCATCAACGAAGAAATATTTCTGGTACCATAGTAACACCACCATCACCACCACCACCACCACCACCAACTTTGTTTTCTGTGGTTTCCAAAAGAAATATTAGTGAGTAACCTGACTGATATATATATTTGCACATATATGACAAAAGATTTTCTTAAACGTTATTAACTATTTAAAAAAAAAAATATTTAGAAAAAACAGACTGACATGAACCTTTTGGAACATAGGTTTTGTATTGTGTGTAAGCACTGTCTGTCATTGTTCAGCTTTTTCAGATGTGTGTGCTTAAGGGTAACAAAAGTGCTTAAACTCAGTACACAAACTTCATTTCAAAAGTTTCATGTTATTCAGTTTTTCTAGGACTTTAAAAAATTTTTTTTTTAAAGATAGTTAATAACATTTAAGAAAATTTTCCTTCGTACATTGTGACTGTCAAATATTTTTTGCAAAAACTTTGAAATATACAAACATACATACATACATACACACACATATATATATATATATTGGGATTCCATAGCTGCTATCTCTGAAGAGTACAGAGTTGCATAATCATGCTGTTACCTACCTAACACTGTTGAACCCCTAGTGCAAGACTGATTGGTAAGATGGCTGTAATGGATATATATTACTGTGCACTTTGATTAATATATATATATATATATATATATATGTATATGTATGTATGTATCTAAGGGCTTGATGATACAAACAGGAACATAGAACTCTACACATCATTATAAATAATTATGTTTATTATATTTAATTGGCATCAGTTACAGGATTCTGTCAGTTAAGACTGAGAACCTTGAGCATTGGCACTAATTGATAACTGCGCCAGTGTACAAAACTCTTGACCCTTGATTCACTCTTTAACTCCTTCCAATTATATATAATATGCATTATATGTAATACATATATATATATATATATATATATATACATACACACACACACAGACTAGTGGATAGAAAAATGGATACCCCATACATATACACATGCATATATTTCACATACAGTTGTTTTGTTGTTCACAGAAAAAAGCAAAAAAACCAACAAAAATGGCGTCTCAATAATTTTTTTTTTTGCTGTTATCATAACCACATTCCTCTCATTTGTTGTCTTGTGTTTTATGACATGTCTTATATTAAGACATGTCTTACATTGAGATAATTACACAAAGTTGAGGTGTTTTTGCTTCTTTTTTTTTTCAACATTTGTAGTTGTTTTTTTTTTCTTCTTTATTTGGAATCAAAATCTTTTTTTTTTTGTGTGTGTTTTAACATTATTATTTGATTTTAATAATTTTTATGCAATTTTTTTTTTTTTTGCATGGCACACACACACACACACTCACTATATGTGTGTGTGTGTGTACGTACGTGTATTTATAACTGAATTTCAAATATGGAATTCTCATTGAGATTACGTGGCTGTGCTTTGTGTGTGTGTGTGTGTGTGTGTGTGTGTGTAGAAGTCCGGCAGAAAGTGTTCCAAAACTAAATGGTGGGGACAGTTCCTCCACCTCCTTTCACAAGTCTGTGTGTGTGTGTGTATATATATATATGTACACACACACACATATCCACCCTACTTCCCTCCTCCCTCCATCACATGTGGCCCATTGTTTTTGCAATATTGTAGTTTTTGTGTATATTAGTTAATTCTTGTCAAAGCTGAACAGCATATGCAATGTGTGTGTGTGTGCACACACACACGTACACATACTTACACAAATGTGTATGTATGTGCATTTGCTTATTGTGAATAATAGTTTTTCTTGTTTATTATTATTATTATTATTATTATTATTATCATTATTATAATCTGAAAGAAATGATCTCTGTCTGTCACTTGTTTTTTTTTTTCTTTCTTTTGCATTGTTTTCTTTCCCTTCCCCCCCTCATCCATCCATCCATCCATTCATTCCTCTTCCGCTTTTCTTCTCCCACAAACCCAATCAGATAATCACCCTGTAAGTGTTCAGTCTCTCCCAGTGAGCATCGCTTCCCCGCCAAAAAAAAAAACACATTGCTGCTTTGAGCTAAGCTTAAAGACAGTTAGTCATGAGTCGGGTGGTAAGATGAAGCGTAGACTTGCAAAGGTCCCGATTTCAGCCAGGGCATCGGGTGGGTCTGGTTCCCAATGTGTCTGTCACAGTCGGTGGAAATAAAGAAACGAAATTCACTTGGTGCCAAGAGTCCTCTTTAGTTCTTCCTTGTTGCTCTCATTCTCCACATCTACCATCATAAGTACTAATGACTGTTACATTTGTTATCAACTCTACCACCATCGCCACCACAACCATTTCCACCAACACCACCATCACCATGCCATTGTCACTGCCACCATTGATTTATTTGGTAAGGTGTTAGGATTTCGAATGTCTCATTGATCCACTGAACATTTGCATTTTTATATATTTATCATTTGAAAGAAAGTCGTTGGGTTTTGAAGAGAAAGTTCATACACACTCTATGGTTGATGATAGTTGTGAGTGATAGTGCTGGCGTTGGTAGAGTTGGTGGTGCTTGTTTTTTTGGTTGTCTAACTAGAGAAATAGCTGATATGGTACTATGTGTCCAGATTACAGTAGATTGAAGAACTAACTGTGATCCCTCAATCTATTGCTTGTGGTATTCTGTGCCAGTACTTAGCAAAGGACCATACTATATAACTAGCTGAATATACAGTATGGCAGTTTTGGCATTTTGATTTTGTTTGTTCTGGGGTTGTTTTTTTCCTTTGCCTAGTAATATGTTTATAAGTTCTGCTAGTAGCCATTGAAGCATGACAATTTCTGCTCCGTTTCTTTGATCTCTGGTGCTGTGTCTACAGCATTGTGTTTAGGGCTATTGATGTTGCTGCTGTTGTTTTTTTGTGTTTTTTTTATGTGTATGTAATTAATTTATGTGTTGGTCTTGGGCTGATTGGGGCTGTAGTAGTTTTCTTATGATACATGTTATACTAGTGCTGTAGGGTACTGTAAAGGTGTTTGGTTGTTTGAGGTCAGGAACTGTACAAAGACTGGAGCTTTTTGCAGCTAGACATTGTTGTTGCTCACATAAAGTAGTCACATTTGGATGAATGGCATACTTCAGGATAAGCTGCTGCCTGTTGCTGTATATAATGTTGGGCAAGAAGTTTGTGTGAGAGAGACAGAGTGAAACATGGTATGGATGGTGAAAGGAGACAGAGAGGCTCGTAAAACCTCGATTTAAATGACTGTTGTATTGCCACCTGAACTTGAGGAAAGTCAGGTCCAAAATGTAAATATCTCTTAAACCTCAAGAGGTTTCCAGTCTGTTGTAACATTCCTTGATGATCTCTAAATGTATATCAAACACTTATGTGAACTTGGCAATGTAGAATTTGTTTGTGTACAGTTCAAATAGTGTACTGAATACTTGGTCATTTAGCTTCTTCTACCTGCTTTAGTAGAGGTAATTGACGGAAGAAAAGGCTCAGTGTAACAATGGGGTAGATCATTGTATGATTTACTCTGACTTATAAACTGGTATCAGTTGATGGACTACATTTGTACTTCAGGGGTTTTCAATCAATAATATTGGCCCCAATACTTAATTCAGATTGGTGCTGATTTTATATTTCATTTTACTGATTGGTTAAAATTACCATTTTGACACAAACCCAGTTTTTTTTTTTATAGCCACTAGTGTTGTTTCACACACACACACACACACACACACACACACACACACACACACGTGGAGGAGAGTTCCTATCTCATGATGGTAGTGGTTTACTACTAAAAAAGGAGCCCAATATTAAAAGCAAAGTATTGTATTTTTCCACATTCTTATGCCATGGCCATTGTATTTCAACACACTGTGCATTAACTGAACTTCGTCATATAAGACATATTTCTTTGACAGAACTTAGTAACTAGTCTGCTAAAGCACCATGGCCATGTTGGGAGAACAGTTTTTGTCTGCCAAATTCCACTCACAAAGTACTAATCAATCTGCGATTGTTGTAAAAGACCCTTGTTCAATGTGCTGTATGGTGGGAATGAACCTAAAACCACGTGGTTGTGAAATCTATTGTTTGAACTCGCAGACATGCCTGCATTGCATGTCACAGGTGGTCTATTAGTCAGACTAATATAGATCCGATCATGGTCTAAGAGATTTAGAGACAGTTGATGCACGAGGAGGTAACCTGTTGGTAGTAATGTTTATTTGGGTCTTGTAGAAGATGGTCAGCTGCAAAGAACCGAAATATTTCTTTGGCTCTGAGAGAACAAGAGAAGCATTATGATTAATGAGAGACATGTGTAAGATGTTAGATCGTTAAGTGAAAATGAGGAAATTGTGTGAGTAATGGTAGACTTGCCCTCACACATCCTTCTTTGTTTGCTAAGAGAATGTGACACTGACCAATCTTATGTACCGATCATTTGTGTACTTGATGGCTGGATATTCTTTTTCTAAGATCAAGAGATGTTGGGAGGAATTCTGAAATGACCACACTTGTGCTTCACTGTTGTTTGAGAGTCATGTTGCATAACACAGGAAATATTGTTGCGGAATACAGGGGTTCACATTATATACTCCCAAAGGATTATATTCTGTACTTTTTTTGTAGCATAGGGTTGAAAGGGTAAGGTAATGATCCCTTTCTGGGTCTCCATCTAGTTGTAAGAAGTTATCCTCAGAAGAGACACCTTTCAATGCTTGCAACAAACTGGACATTGCTAAAGGCAGCCATGGGCTTGTGGTGTTGGTGTTAAACTGGGTGATGGTTTAAGACTACCACTTAACATCTGTTGGTCGTAGTAAAAGATTCAGACAGAAAGCACAGTACAACTTGACATTGTGAGGGAATTTGTTGACTAGAGACGGATAATCTGCATACACTCACACACACACACACACACACACACACACACACACACACACACACACACACACACACACACACACACATACACAACATCTATAATACATCTATTATCAAATGATGAATAGGCACATTTTCCATGATTCCCATTTCTTATGTTGGGAGAACATCTGCTGACAAGTCGCAGAAAGAGATTGGGAGTCTTTGAGTATGCTGATGTTAGTGGAAGTGGAAGTGGAAAATAGAGGATAGTGATGATGATGATGATGATGTTGTTTAGCCCTGGGTAAATCATGAAACAGTAGATGAACCGATGGTCAAAGGTATTCCAGTCTTGACCATTCCGCTTTGATATATTCAAGATTGTGGAGTTGCACTGGTGATCGTAAGATTGTGGTTTCGATTCCTAAACTGGGTGATGGCATTGTGTCCTTGAGCAAAACACTTCATTTCACATTGCTCCAGTTCACTCAGCTAGCCAAGTGAATAATCCTGTGATGGATTAGCAACCTGTCCAGTGGGGGAATATGTATGTCATAGTCAGGGAAACTTGCTTTATGAGCCTTTGGCTTAGGAGGGACCTTTGATCCTTTTTTTTTTTTATATTGAGGACAACTTTTATATAATGTACCCCCCTTTTTTTAAAGATGACATTTAAAAAAAAAAAAAAGACTTTTGGAGGAGGTGCCTTCCCAGGCCTTCCAAGACTTGGGTGAATGATATGTTAATGTTCTGTTCAAACTGTTGCATGATGTCACTTGCTGGAGAGACATTTTGCAGGGAGAGAATTGCCAAAGAAAGATTGGGGATAGGAGTTAGTACAGGGCTAAGGATATGTTGGGTATGGCATAAGGTTATAAGAGGAGAAGTGATGAAGATGAATGAAGTGGAAGTTGTACCGCAATACCAGCTATGTCTGAAGAACAAAAGACATTATATATAATAGTGGTAGAAAAGGCAGAGAGAGAGAGAGGAGACTGTATTTCTGGAGTGTCAGAGGCTGAAATATGTCTGAGTGGTTTCATGCCAATCAGTTGAGTGACTTTGTTCTGAGGCAAATTTGATGATGATGATGATGATAAGGATAAAGAACTTGGGGATAATATAATGAAGTTATTGTACAGTTCATATCGTGTGTCTATAGCTGGCGCTTTGATTTTTCTGTTTTTTTCTTTTTCTTTCTTTTTTTTGTTGTTGCAATTTTTATATTTTAAATCTGTGATGGGTAAATGAGCAGTTTCAGATGTTGTTTAGCCTGCAGATCATCCTCAATTGAACAGACCACTAATAAAAAGCATTCCAGCCATGACCATCTGTCTTAATATCCAATACAGGATAATGTAGTTCTAAATGCACTGTATATCCTTTTTTTTAATGAGATTAGGTGTAATTTGAGGGAGATTTGGCTGCTATTTCTAGCTGATGAAGCTACCACTTGGAGGTTCCCTCATTTTGGTATTTTGCTTCCTGGAGTTAAATCTCAATAGGAGAGATGTATGTGTAGGGGTGGGTCACCCTTTTTTTTTTTCCTTTTTGTTCTGTCCAACCCATGGACAATGGACAAATGATGAAGAATATGATGTTTCTCAGAAATTGAAGTGTGTTAAAGTACCAGTTATACACTGCACGAAAATATCGAATCAAGTATCCTGCCTTCAATGCCTTTCTTTCTTTCTTTCTCTTTTTTTTTTTTTTTTTTTTTACAAATTTAACCCTCCCCCAACAACCCCCCATCTAATACAATGAAATTCTTATATTTTTCACTTTGCAAAACAACAATAACCAAGGTTCGATATGGAACCATTTTCTTGGAGGTTGACCGGCTAGATGTTCATATTCTACTCCATGCATTGTATTAAATTTTGTGCCTGAGAATCAGACACTCAAATCTTTACATGCTTAATGAGTTCACACTTCATTTTCACTGAGGTCAGCTTTGCCTTCCATCCTTTCTGGATCGATGAAATAAGCACCAGTCTGTCACTGAGGTCGATACAATCGACTTCCGAAATTTTCTGGCCTTGTACCGAAATTTGAAACCATTATATCAGTTTGCAAGTAGAACCATTAGCACACCAGACAGAAAATGCTTAACGGCATTCATTCTGGGCTTTTATATTCTGAGAACAATTTCCACCAAAGTCGACTTAGCTTTTCTATGCTTTCGGTGTTGATAAAATAAATACATACCAGTCGAGTACTGGAATCGATGTAATTAGCTAACCCCCGCCCACCACCCCTCACCATCCCTATCCCTGAAATTTCAGGCCTTGTGATTGTGTTTGGAAGAATTTTTTTTTTTTAAATTAGTACACCTAGTAGTTTTTATTTCTTTCTTGCCCTCCTATTATCACCGGCCCCTCCTCAAACAGGGGGGGGGGGGAGAAAGAAAATACAAAAATACAAAATACATTTCAAATGTCCTCCCATCACATGCTTTTTTTTTTTTTTTTTTTTTTTCCAATCCAACCTGTATTTCTGCTTTGTTTCTGTATTTGGTTTGCAAGATTCTTGATGTGAAACAAATCTTGTTGTGTCTTGTTGGGAAGATCGTAGCGCCACTGTTGTTAATAATAACAGACAATTGACTGACAAAAACGAAGTGATATTGAACCAGTGCATGTGTTATTATTAGTGTGATGACCTTCCCAAGACACAACAAGATGTATTTGTACTTCTTTCATCCTATGTCTTTCATCTGTCTCATCTTTGTATTTGCCTTTCACTTCTGTTTTTGCATCCCACCCCTATCCTCTACCTCCTTCCGCTCTTTGTACCTTCTACCTCTCCTTCTTGTCTTTTGCCTTTATGTCTTTCTTCTCACTGCTTCTTCCTGTCTCTTACCCACTGTATGACATCTACTTCCTGTGTCCTGCATTTACAACCATGTCCTACCTCTCTCCTTTGCATCCAGTCTCCTGTCACCAAATTTCCCCCCTCCCCTCCTCTCTCTTTCTCCCCGTTCCTCCATCTATTTCTTTCACTCCTGCTTCTGTTCTCTGTCTCCCACTACTACTGTTGTCTTCCACTCCTGTTCCCCCCCCCCCCCGTGACTTTTGATTCCCATCTCCTTCCTCTGTCTCTTTCCTCCTCCTCAATTAATATTCTAAGGTTGTACACATCATCCGCTGTCTTTGGAAACGGTAAATAATGCAGGTTTGAAAAAGGAAAAAAAAGGGCTTCATATTTATGACTGTTGATGTTTTTTTTTTTTTGTTTTTTTTTTCTTTTTCTTGTTGCTGCTGCTATATTGTATACAAAACATGAACTTCCACCTGTCTGGTTTTCTCCTTCAGGCATGAAACTTGAGTTGTTTTAGTTCTGGAGGTGTGAAGTTATGACATTTATTCATGCCTTCTATTAAATAATTTTTTTAATTTTTTACTTTTTTTTTTTTTTTTTTTTTTTTTTTCAAGGCATAAAGGTGTTTCCTCTGCAGTGCTATATATTATAAATTCATTCTCTTCTCCTTCCTGCAATAGAATGTTTTTTTTTTCTGTATCTGGAGATATTTTGATGATTCTTTAAATTACCTCTCTATCAATTGGTGCTATAAATTACGAGTCGTTAAGCTCAATTCATTCAGTTATTGGCATCTCATCTAAGAGAAACTGCGCCAGTTTTTATACGAGAGAGAAAGAGAAAAAATGAGCATAATCGGTTTGAATTAACTCCAGTTTATTATCATTATTGTTGTGCTAATTTTTTTTTCCATCTCCACTCATGCCTGATAGGGAAGGAAAACTAAAGTGGACTGACCCCATAACGCTGTGATATGAACTCAGAACCTAGGGTTTTAAATAGCTGTTTTTGTTTTGTTGTTGTTGTGTGGTCCCAAGTTAGCTTTGACTGACCAATGTCCCATGTCCTGCAATTTCATTGTTCCAGATATCCATGCTTCTGCCTAGTTGAGGACCATACTGCACACTCTCTGACGTGCAGTGACTTATAGCATGGCAGGCACCGTGTTCTGTTCTCCCCGTTGTTCCAGATTTATTTCTGTACGCTTCTTGTTGTTTTTCTTTTTTCCTTTGTTATTGTTTAAATCCCACATCTATCCTGATTTAGCAGAACTATGTTCAAAGGCAATTCCAGCAATGACTAACCGATTGTGTTTTTTTTAGGAGTACAAAGGACCGATTACGTTATCCAACATAATCTTCTTTTTCTTAAAATGGGAATGTGTAAATTGAGGAAGATTTAGCTGCTGTTGTCTTGTAGCCAATCAAATGACCATGTTAAAACTCCCTCAGTGTATGTTACATGTATGGAGGATGCACAATAACATTATTATTGTTATTATTATTATTATTATGACGGCGAGCTGGCAGAATTGCTAGCATGCTAGATGAAATGCTTTACGTTCTGAGTTCAAAATCTGCCAAGGTCAACTTTGCCGTTCATCCTTTTGGGGTCGATAAATTAAGTACCAGTGAAACACTGGGTTCGATGTGAAATCGATTAGTCCCCTTCCCAGAAATTTCAGGCCTTGTACCTACAGCAGAAAGGATTATTATAATTATAAAGCTTGATATATTAAGTACCAGTGGTCAATAAACTAAATACCAGTAAAATACTGGAGTCAATGTAATCAACTAGTCCCCTTCCCCAAATATTTCAGGCCTTGTGTTTTTTAGTAGAAAGGGTTATTATTATAAAGTTGGGAGTTAGCAGAATTGTTAGCATGCTAGGTTGAAGTGCTTAGCGGAATTTTGTCCATCTCTATGCTCTGAGTTCAAATTCCACTGAGGTCGACTATGCCTGTCATCTTTGCAGCATCAATAAATTAAGTACCAGTGAAACACTGGGGTCAGTGTAATTGACTAGTCAAAGTTTTGTAGAAAGGATTATGGTTATTATTGTTTAGGTGGCGAGTTGGCTGAATGCTTAGCAGCATTTTGTTCATCTCTATGCTCTGAGTTCAAATTCCACTGAGGTCGACTTGGCCTTTCGGGGTTGATAAGATAAGTACCAGTTTAGCATGGGATTCATATAATCGACCAGCCTCTTCTCCCAAAATTTCAGGCCTTGTGCCAGTAGTAGAAAGGGTTATAATTATTATTTGTCTGTATTGGATCTTTCTACTACTGTTAAAATCATCTAAACAGCAGGATGCTTCGGGTCCAAGAATTGTTGTTTCTGAAAGACTGAAAATAGTAGTTTCTAATTTAGGCACAAGGCCAGCAATTTTGAGAATAGTTTGCTGATTAGATCAGCCCCAGTATTCAACTGGTCGACTTTGCTTTTGTCCTTTCAGGGTTGAGAAATTAAGTACCAGTCAAGTACTGGGGTCGATATAATTGACTGTCCCCCTTCCCCACAAATTTCAGGCCTTGTGCCTATAGTAGAAAGGATTATTATTATTAAGGTGGCAAGTGCTAGACAAAACACCTAGCACCACATCTCCTGGCCTTATGCTCTGAGTTCAAATGCCACCAAGGTTGACTTTACCTTCCATCCTTTTGGAAGTTGATGTAAAAAGTACCAGGTGTGCACTGGGGTTAATGGAATCGACTTAACCCACCCCTAAAATTTCAGACCCTTGTGCCTATGACAGAAAAGTTTATTATTATTATTATTATTATTATTACCATCATCAGTGTGGAGGTATGTTCTAGTGGGTAGGGTGTTTCACTCATGAGATTGTGATTTCAATCCCTAGGCCGGGTGGTGCATTGTATTCTTGAGTAAACCACTTCGTCTCACCTTGCTCTGTGATCATTTGGACACCTGTAGATGAAACTGTAACATTTTCATGTCATTATTTTGCCCAGTAAAATTTATTTCAGCTGGTTGCGAATCCTTGTTGAACAGTTTCTATTTCAGAGATTCTTTTCTCCTAGATGGATGGTCTTCGTTATGAATGGTGAGCGCCATCTCCCCTTGGCTGTATTGGATGGCCGTTGACACTCGCCCTAGTTTTACTCTGCCCTTTGATGGGCCTCGTTTTTCATCCCTCAGCGTCTCCAGAAGTCACCTCCTCACCAAATGTGTATCATGCCGGTGGGATACTATTAAAATAAGGATAAAAATCTTGACTTAAGAGGATTCATATGTATGTATATTTTCTAGTGTGCTAGAAATAGCAGCTCACTTTACTCAACTGCCAAAGGACATTAAGTTTCATCATTCTGCGTTCTGAGTTCAAATCATATCGGTGGAGTCAACAAAAATCTTTTTATCAGGCATGTACTGAGATCAATATGAATAATTGAAAACACACACACACACACACACACACACATGTATACATACCCTCTCCCTCGACAGATTTCTGGTCCCTATACCAATGTGAAGAAATCATTATTATTATTATTATTATTATTATTATAAGAGTTTTCTATGTATTATGTTGTTGATATTGTTGTTTCTGCTACTGCTGCTGCTGCTGTTGCTTTTGTTGTTATTTTTTCATATTCAAGTGATTTTTTTTTGTTTTAATTTTTTTTTTCAACTAACAATTTTTGAGTTTTGTCTCAATTTAAAAAAAAAAAGGATTTTTTTTTTCTCAACACCTCCCTACCAACATTGTAAATATATATTTTTTTCTCTGTAAGGTGATAATTTCACTTTTCAAAATTGACTAAAAAAAAAAATGAAAAAAAAAAAAGAAAAACAACAAATGGCAGTTGATATATTGTCCATCTCCACCTCTTATTTAAATTATATTTAAAAGAAAAAATCACAAAACACAAAAAAAAGAAACTGAAAACAAAACAAAAAAATCAGGTCCTTTTGTTCCTGATGCATTGATTTTTCTGTTTTTTTTTTTTTTTTTTTAACTAACCAATCATCTTTTGATGTAGATGTGAGTTAATGAGTAATCGGTGCATAGGCCCAGCTAATTGATTTCCAGCGGCCTTGTGATCCTTCTTTTAACATCATTAACTCAACTTCACAAAAAAAAAAGGAACATATGTATATATATATATATATATATATATATATATATATATCATATGCACACACATATATCATACACAAGTCTTTTAATGTCTAATTGTCTGAGAGGAGTTATTGTTAAGTGATTATAAATTTCCTGAACTGTTAATCCCATTTTTTGCAGTGATTATACATTGATATAGTCAGACTGGTGTCCTTGTCATATTTGTTAAAGTCATATTTCAGTCAATGCACCCCTCCAGCTTCTTTCCTGGATCTTCATGGATCTAATCATTGTATTCAGTTATTTTGGATCTACTCTTTGTTAAATCCACAGGAGTAGAGTGTCCTCATTGTACTGTCCGTACCTAGGGGCATTCTCCTAAAGTTATTCTATTTGTGATTTGCGATGTTATTTGCCCATTCTTTTTGACCCAGAGTGTCAATATTAGGGATAAAATTCAAAATTACAGGTAAAAACTCGATTAAAATCAATTATTAAAAATTAAAATTAAATTAAGTTTCACAGTATAAAATATATATAGATATATAGTTTTAGGGAAAAGAACCAAGGTTCATGAACTCATCGATGAAAATCCACTGTCACATATAGAAAAATTAATAATTAAAAGCACAATAAATAAGTATAATATAATACAAAATCCACTTGTGACATTGGATTTTCATCGATGAGTTCATGAACCTTGGGTTTTTTCCCTAAAACTATATATTTATATATATATATATATATATATATAAAGAGAGACTGACCCAGGAATTGAACTCATGTTCTCCAAGTAAATCACTACAATTGATGCTTAATTCTCCAGGCGTGCAATGAGCAAGTGGCTGGGTGAATATCCTTGGTGTGGACAATGGAATGAGAATAATTCTACCTGCCCCGCTTCCTTGTGGATTTATTAAAAGGTTTGACTTGAAATTCCAGGAATATTACCAAATATGAAAGATAAAAGTTTGGAGAATACAACAACGCTAACATTGTGATTATTATAACAATTAAACGAGGACACTCATCTGAATATATTAACGAATAATATTGGTAACTCTTCATCTCAGTAATTCAGATGAAATTCATCTCTAGGGATAAACATGTTTTTTTTTTTCTTTTTTAACAATACTTACATTTGTACAAAGTTTCAATCAGTTTGATTCCTGGTTGTCATCAAATGCTATGGTTGCTAGAGGCTTATATGTGTACATAGTACCAGGCTAGGTTGGAACTCGGTACCTAGTAGTTCTAAACAAAGCGTCATAACATTCTTATTCACTATGCCGTTACACATCCAGTGTGGAAACTATGTCCATATCCAGAAATATAATTTCTGATGATGACCAAGATCAAACAAATTGAAATGTGATTGTAAATATTTAAGAAGAAAAAAAAAAAAAAAAAGGAAGAAGATAATGTTCGTCTCTAAAGTTGAGGTTAAAAAGTCTGAATAGTATTATAAATCTATTCATAAAAGTCTTGTTTCATTATTAAGATTGAATAAATGAATAACTAAACCCCAAAACCCTTTTAGATTTTTTAAAAACCAATACTAACTTTAATGTCTATGTGTTCTAAAGTTTACTGGGGCACAGCTGGAAACTGAGGTTAATACTATATTTTTTTTTGGTTTCCTCTGTATTTAGAGTTCAGTTCTTGCTAATACCAAATTTGCATTTTTATCTTTTGGTTTGGGATATATAAAATAATTTCCGTTTATATATATATATATATATATATATTTATATTGTTGGCACTCCGTCGCTTACGACGTCGAGGGTTCCAGTTGATCCGATCAACGGAACAGCCTGCTCGTGAAATTGACGTGCAAGTGGCTGAGCATTCCACAGACACGTGTACCCTTAACGTAGTTCTCGGGAATATTCAGCATGACACAATGTGACAAGGCTGACCCTTTGAATTACAGGCACAACAGAAACGGGAAGTAAGAGTGAGAGAAAGTTGTGGCGAAAGAGTACAGCAGGGTTCGCCACCATCCCCTGCCGGAGCCTCGTGGAGCTTTAGGTGTATTCGCTCAATAAACACTCACAACGCCCAGTCTGGGAATCGAAACCGCGATCCTATATAATTCAATGTGTTATCCTCTCTCTCCAAAATTTGGCCTTGTGCCTTTTCCAAAAGTGTTATAGACCTTCATATTCTGAGTTCAGATCACACCAAGGTCAGCTTTGCCTTTCTACTTTCTAGGGGGTCAGTCTTATAAAGTACCAATCAAGTAGTTGGGGAGGTGGAGGGCCGATACAATCAGCTACCTCTAAGTGTAATGCTTATTCTGTGTTAGAGAGTATTATTATAATTAAGGCGATGAGCTGGCTGAATCATAAGCGGTATTTCGCCCATTGCTACGATCTGAATTCAAATTCCACCAAGGTTAACTTTGCCTTTCATTCTTTTGGGGTCAATAAATTAAGTATCAGTGAAACACTGGGGTCGATGTATCTGACTAATCCTCTCAGTCCCAAAATTTCAGGCCTTGTGCCTATAGTAAGGATTATTATTATTATTATTTTTCTTAAGGTTGAGCTTTGCTTTTACCCTTTGGGGAGATGGTGAGGGGAAACCTGGAAATCCTACCAGTCAAGAACTTAGGTTGGTATAATTGACTGCCTCCCAAATGTTTGACCTTGTTCCATTGTTAAATGTTTATCATTGTAATTCATCATCATCCTTTAATGTCTGTTTTCTATGCTGGCATGGGTCGGATGGTTTGACAGGAGCTGTCCAGCTGGAGGGCTTCCCAGGCTCCAATTCTCTGTTTTGGCATGGTTTCTGCAGCCAGATGCCCTTCCTAATGCCAGCCACATTATACCCAGTGAACTGGGTACTTTCTATGTGGCACCAATATGAGTGGTTCCACACAAGTGCAGTGCTTAATAATAAAAAGAAAAAAATACATGGGCAGTGGATTAGCAAACTCAAAAATCTTCAGAGTGTCAGACAAAATGCCTTACTACATTAATTCCAGCTCTTTGCATTCTGAGTTCAAATCCTACCAAGGTGGGCTTTGACTTTCATCCCTTTTGGGGGTCAATAAAGCAAGTACTAGTTGAGCCCTGTGGTCTTTGTAACTGACCAGGTCCCTCCCCCCAAAATTGTTGACCTCATGCCTAAAGTAGAATGGATTATTACGATTGATACTGCACATAAGCCATTGAAAGTTACCTGAGGTTATTGTTACTGAGGGCTGTTGATAGACAGAATCAGTAGAGCATTGGACTAAATGACTTGTGGTATTTACATTATAGTTATAATTTCAGTTCCTGCAAGGGCCAGCTTTGCTCCTTATCCTTAAGGGATTGATGTAATTAAGTAATGATAGCAATTTAATTAACAATACTTATTGCAGTGTTGTACCAAAGTTAGAAGTTCTTAATAGAATCATTAGGGAATCAGGTAAACTGCTGAGCTGCATTTCATTCAACTTTGTTCTGAGTTTGAATTTCACTGAGGTTAACTTTGCCTTTCATCTTTTTGGGGTTGATAAAATTAGTACCAGTTGAACACTGGGGTCAATGTAATCAACTTAGCCCTTCATCTGAAATTGCTGGCCTTGTGCCAAAATTTGAAATGGTAATTCTGCACTGAGCTAGCAGAATCGTTAGCAGGCTGGATAAAATGCTTAGTGGCATTCCAGCTGTCTTTGGGTTCGGAGCTCAAATTCTTCTGAGGTTGACTTTGATTTTCATCCTTTCAGGGTAGATAAAACAAATACCAGTCAAGTACTGGGGTCAATGTAATCGACTTCCCCCCACTTCAAAAACTGTTGACCCTGTGCTAAAATGTGAAACCATTATTATTGTTATTACTGTGGTAGTGTTGGACAAAAGTATTTAATAATGTTCTGAGATGAAATCCTGTAAAACTAATTTTTCTTCTTATACACCAGTAATATAATGAACCAGAAATATGCCAAGTGAAATAGACCTCTCCAAATTTCTGATCCTGTGTCAAATCACAAGAACATTTTTCCTGAAAGGAGAGTTGCTGACAGATTCAATAGGATGGTGGACAGTCTTTTGTAACATCTTATATTTGGTAGTTCAAGTCCCCACAAGGCTGACTCTGCTCTTCCTGCATTTGTGAGATGTTAAAATAAGTACCAGTGGCATACTAGGGAAGGGGTCTGGTGATATAGTTAAATCTTCCTTATCTTTGATAAAATGCCATACAGTACTTTTTCTGCTTCTTAACCTTCTAAGTTCAAAACCTCAGCCATTTGCACGTTAATTTCACAAGCAAGCTGTTCCATTGATTGTATCAGCTGGGATGCTCATTATCATAACCAAAGGAGTGCTCCTTAAATGCATCGTCACCATTGTTTAACGTCCGCTTTCCATGCTAGCATGGGTTGGATGATTTGACTGAGGACTGGCAAACCAGATGGCTGCACCAGGCTCCAATCTGATCTGGCAGAGTTTCTACAGCTGGATGCCCTTCCTAACGCCAACCACTCTAAGAGTGTAGTATATATATATATATATATATATATATATATATTCTTTTAGTTTCAGTCATTTGACTGTGGCCATGCTGGGGCACTACCGTTAGTCGAACAAATCGATCCCATGACTTAACTTATTCTTTGTAAGCCTAGTACTTATTCTATCAGTCTCTTTTGCTGAACTACTTAAGTTACGGGGACGTAAACACACCAACATCGGTTGTCAAACGATGGTGGGGTGACAAACACAGACACACAAATATATATATATATGTATATATATAGGCGTAGGTGTGGCTGTGTGGTAAGCAGCTTGCTTACCAACCACATGGTTCTGGGTTCAGTCTCACTGCGTGGCACCTTGGGCAAGTGTCTTCTGCTATAGCCTTGGGCCGACCAAAGCCTTGTGAGTGGATTTGGTAGACGGAAACTGAAAGAAGCCCGTCGTATATATATGTATATATATATATATGTGTGTGTGTGTGTGTGTGTGTGTATATGTTTGTGTGTCTGTGTTTGTCCCCCCCCAACATCGCTTGACAACCGATGCTGGTGTGTTTACGTCCCCGTAACTTAGCGGTTCGGCAAAAAGAGACCGATAGTATAAGTACTAGGCTTCCAAAGAATAAGTCCTGGGGTCGATTTGCTCGACTATAAAGGCGGTGCTCCAGCATGGCTGCAGTCAAATGACTGAAACAAGTAAAAGAGTATATACGATGGGCTTCTTTCAGTTTCTATCTACCAAATCCACTCACAAGGCTTTGGTTGGCCCGAGGTTATAGTAGAAGACACTTGCCCAAGGTGCCATGCAGTGGGACTGAACCTGGAACCACGTGGTTGGTAAGCAAGCTACTTACCACAGCCTCTCCTATATATAGTTCAAATTCCGCTGTGGTTGACTTTTCCTTTCATCCTTTTGAGATCAATTAAATAAGTACCAGTTATGCATTGGGTCGATTTTATCAACTTTGTGCCTAGTGTAGAAATAATAATAATAATAATTATTATTATTATTAAGGTGGAGAGCTGGCAGAAACATTAGAATTCTGTGTGAAATGCTTAGCAGTATTTCATGTCTTTACATTCTGAGTTCAAATTCCACCAGGGTCGACTTTGCCTTTCATCCTTTTGGGGGTCGATTAAATAAGTAGCAGTTACACAATGGGGTCAAGGTAATTGACTTAATCCCCTCCCACAAGTTGTGGCAAAAGTTTGAAATCAACATCATCATTATTATTATTACGGTGGAGAGCTGGCAGAATCGTTAGCATGCCAAGCAAAAATGCTTAGCGATGAGATCAATTGTCCCCCTCCACACAAAATTTCAGGCCTTGTACCTATAGTAGAAAGGATTATTATTATTATTACTGAAAGCTGAATAGCAAAATCAGTAAAGCTTTAGATGTTCTAGCTTTTTAAATTGAGAGTTCAAACCCTGTGAAAGTCAGCTTTATTTTACATTCCACTGGGGTTTGATAAAATAATTTGCTAGTCAAGTTCTGGGTGGTAAGGAATTTAATCAACTAAGTTCGTTAAATCTTTGGACAATTACTATTATTATTATTATTAAGGTGGTGAGCTGGCAGAAACGTTAGCACACCGGGCAAAATACTTAGCAGTATTTTGTCTGTTTTCATGTTCTGAGTTCAAATTCCATTGAGGTTGACATTGCCTTTCATCTTTTTGGGGATCGATAAATTAAGTACCAGTTGCATACTGGGGTCGATCTAATCGAGTAGGCCCCTCTCCCCAAATTTGAGGACATGTGCCTATAGTAGAAAGGATTATTATTATTATTATTAACCTCAGTTCAAATCTTACCAAGATTAACTTTGCCATTCATTCCTCTGTGGTTGAGAGAATAAATATCTCTCATATACTGAGCTTGATCCAGATGACTATAGCCCATCCCTACATCTAACTACATGACCTGAGACAAGCTTAGAAATCATCACAGTCATCATCATCATCATTGCTATCATCATGATTATCATCTTTACCATTATCAATATTTATTGAACTATTCCTGGTGAAACTGTTAAAAAAATAATATCAATTTCTAAATATCAAGAATTCCATAAAATCAATTGATAAACGTTAACCTGTTTTTAATTAACATCTTTTCTGAAGTTTTTATATCATTTATCCATTTTATATACATATATATATATAATTTGATGCTTTTTAAACGTGCATGCATTTTTATGTATTGTATGGATGAGTGGAATTTATGTATATATATGTATACACACACACACGTGTTTGTGTCAGTATGTGTATATATATATATGTGTGTGTGTTGTCTAATGAATGCAGGATTTAGATGTGAGCTACTTCAAGTTTCACACTTAGTCAGATAATGCAGTAATTGGATAGGCTTGTACATAGTACAGTACGCAAGCCTGTCTGATTACCACACTATCTCACCAATCATGAAACTTGAAGTAGCTCATGTATAACTATTGCATTCATTAAATGATATCTATTTCTTGTTGAAATGAGTGCCTTTTTGCTGATCCAAAATATGGACATAACAGCCAATGATTTTGAGGATAGATTTAAGCAATATACATCCTCCATCAGATGTAGAGACAGAGAAAACTCCATTTTCTTGACTGGACACTCCAGAACCAAGGAAATGACTTCCTCATATTACATGGAATGAACTTGACTGCATTCTTTGACAACCGGGGTCAATGCAATTGACCAGGCTCCAAAAAGGATTATTATTTGAAACCATTATCATTATTATTATTATTATCAGCAGTTGCATCAAAGAAAAAAAACCATCAACTGGCAGAATTGCTAACATGTCAAACAAAATGCCTCATGTTATTTGTTCCAAATCTAATTCTGTGTTCAAATCTTGCTGAGATCAGCTTTACTTTTCATCCCTCTAGGGCCGATAAAATAAAGTACCAGTTATTTACTGGAGTCAATATAATTGATAATCCCCTTCCCCTAAATCCCAGGCTTTCTGCCTGAGTTAGAAATTATTGTTAAGCTGTAAATTAGCAGAGTCAGTAGAGCGTAGAGAAAATGTCTTGTGGCAGTTGTTTCAGCTCTTTACATTCTGAGTTCAAATCATACCGGAGTTTAGCTTTGCTTTTCCTCCACCTAGTTTCAATGAATTAAATCAGTGGTTCCCAAAGTGGGCAGTATTGCACCCTTTGGGGCAGTGGAAAGTTTCATAGGGGCTAAACAAATCGATTACATCGACTCCAGTGTGTAACTGGTACTTAATTTATTGACCCCAAAAGGATGAAAGGCAGAGTCGACATTAGCAGAATTTGAACTCAGAACGTAACGGTAGACGAAATACCGCTAAGCATTTCACCTGGCTTTATACCGTTTCTGCCAGCTTGCTGCTTTGGCATGGTTTCTATGGCTGGATATCTTTCCTAATGAAAACTACAATAGTTGTGTATCATTTACTTTGAAAGACATAATGACAGATTAATTCGACATAAATCTTGTAATTATCAGGATATGTGAAGTATGGATCAACATGTCCCATGCAAGTTGTCAGTAGAACAATTTGATTCCGTTTACTATTCCTGTTATTAAAAACCACACAAACCTAAACAAACCAAAGAAGGAGTCTCCATGAGGTCACTTCATGTGCTAGACATTACAGCTTAATCTCCCTTGAATCACACTCTACTGCATTAAAAAAGAACTGACAGAGACTACGTTTATATAGATACAAAAAAGGACAGAATGGTCAAGGATGGAATGCCCTTGTTGTTATTTAGACCTAGGTTGTCTCTGCTTCATCAGAGCAGATGTAAGTCTAGAAAACAGCAACAACAACACTCACAAAGACACAGAACACAAACAGAAAAGCAAGCAAGACAGAGATGGATTAACTGAATTTAATAGCAATGAAGTACATAATATATGCTGTCTAGGCCCCATCACAGCATCACTTTGATTTTGATGATGCGCTGGAGCTGTCCTTTTTGTCAGAGTCCTTTTTCTCTTTATCGTTGTCCTTCTCATCCTTTTTCTCTTTCTTCTCTTTGTCTTTCTCCTTGCCTTCGCTCTTCTCAGCATCACGGTTCTGGATTTTGTTGTTGATGAGATTGTGCAGTGCAATGATGCTGCGTATTAGAGCAGCGACATACACGACCAGGTATTGGTCGTTAGTTTTAACGTACATTGCCTTCACAAATTCAAGCAGGTTGACGTCAGGCAGCAGGTTAAAGACATCCTGGAGGTGGTATATGATCTGATGGTTAACTGGTAGTTGTCCAGAGGCCACCTTCTGCAGGTACCGACTCACGTCCTCTATGTGGTTGTGCAGACCTTTAAGACCTGTTAACTGGTTTGTTATTCTTTGTGACAGAGTACCTACAGTTGTATCTTTGATATCCCTGTTATGTGAAATAAAAAAAAAATATCAGTGATATATATAAAAAAAAGCTATACACACACACACACATATATATATCTTATCTTTTACTTGTTTCAATTATTAGACTGCAACCATACTGGGGCAACTCCTTGAAGAATTTTAGTTGAATGAATTGACCTCACTACTTTTATCTAGAGCATGGTAGTTATTCTATCAATCTCTTTTGCTGAACCACTAAGTTACAGGGATGTAAACACACCAGCACCAGTTGTCAAGTGGTGGCAGGGGAACAAACACAGACACAAACACACATATCTACCAAATCCACTCACAAGGCTTTAATTAGCCCGAGACTATAGTAGAAGACACTTGTCCAAGGTGCCATGAAGTGGGACTGTACCCAGAACCATGTAGTTGGAAGCAAGCTTCTTACCACACAACCCCAATAAAACTGCAAAGCATTCGAAGGGGTGCAAATCATCCTATTATTATTATTATTTGTTTAACATCTGTTTTTCTATGCAAGTGGGAGTTAAATACAGACATGAAGCAGGATTTTATGGCTGGATTCTCATCTTGTCACCAACCATCACTTGTTATTTTTCAAGAAAGAAATTTCTTTCCACACCAGAAGTCTTCAAAAGCACAAAATAACTGGTCATAATGTCAACAAGGAATGCCAACACCACCAATTTCGTTGAAGGAGTGATAAGCATAGAATATCACCCCCATTGCAATATCAACACTCATGCCAACAGACACACACAAGTGCCAATGCACGAAGCGCTCGGACCTTTACTCACTCTGTTACTTCTGCTAAATATTAATAAAAATATACATTTACTAACAATTAAAGTTAATTGCCCCATCAAAGTGGTTGTTCCGTGTTACTACTAGTTTAACCCCAAGCAGATCTCTCGCCCGCTGGTAATCGGTGTGATGCTGCACCCTGTATCATCATCGTTTAACGTCCGCTTTCCATGCTAGCATGGGTTGGATGATTTGACTGAGAACTGGTGAACCAGGTGGCTACACCAGGCTCCAATCTGATTTGGCAGAGTTTCTACAAAATATATATGCAATATATATTGCTAGCAGGGGGAGCGAACCCCTACCATCCTCTAGCAGAACAACAAGATCGTGAAACTCAAACACTTTAGGCAATAAGTGCTGAAAAATACCAACAGTCTTTTCAAGTTACCTCTAGTGGAATTGATAAATGTGGTTTTGATTACTTGGTTATCATCATCTCCATGAACTGCAAGAGAGATAACGCTGAAACGAATTTGGAAACTGTATTTTCTATAGCAACCCTCACTCGCTTCAAAGTGATGTAGTATTTCTCCATGTCTTTGCAACGGTGAACAGTTCAAAGGCTGGACATGTTTTTGTAGAAGATTGCATGAACGGTGACTTTGTTTTTAGTTAGCACACAAATGTAGATACAGTCCTAACACATAGATATGTCAGTGCTATGTAAACATACCAGTGCTGGTAACATGTTAAAAAGGCACCCAGCATTTTCGGTGTTGGAAAGGGCATCAAGTTGTAGAGACCATGCCAAAACAGACAAGTGGAGTCTAGCCAGCTCCTGTCAAAATTGTTCAACCCATGCCACCTGGTAAACGGATGTTAAATGATGATGATGATGATATGTGGATGGGTGTCTGATGGCTCTCTTGCAGCTTCCATCCGCCCAATTCCCTCACAAACCACTGCTCAGCCTGCGACTATAGTAGAAAATATTAGACAAGTGCATGTGGTTCTAAAACAGCTCCTAATCTAGTCATATCTGCACACACAAAAAACACACACCATATATAGGTATGTTTTTATAACATATATGTGTGGGTGTGCACACTGGCATGAACTGGTGGTAAACAGTGTATTAAATGAAAATTCTCTGTTGTATATAGCCATGTTTCAGTGAGCTGTCTTTGCTTGTAGCTGACCTTGTCTTTCCTACCTTTTCACGCCAAGATCAATGAAACAAGCACTAGACCAAGCAAACAGTTGATATAATCAACTATATAATAACTTGTAAGTGGTGCACCAGCTTGGCCACAGTGCCACAACTGCAATCAATAAAAGAATACACAGAACAGACCAAGAAAAAGGAGCAAAAAAAAAAAGTTCCCCAATAAATACCTGAGTAAATGTTCCACACCAACTTCTTCAGCTTCTTCTGCTCCAATTTCGCTGCTGACATGTTCGAAGGTCTTCGTGGTTGGAGTTCCATCCTAAGGAAGATAATGTCAATAGCTGTGACATCAGAGTAACCTTTAATAGTTATGAATCACAAAAGCACCTCCAGTCCTTACACACCCACATTTTACTCCACCTAGCTATATTCCTGGCCTCACAATAATATACGTGAGTGAAAATTGGGTTAGATTGAATGGCCAAGGTTTTGTGAATAAATTTGGTAGCCAGTGCCGATGGACTGGCTCCTGTGCAGGTGGCACGTAAAATACACCATTTTGAGTGTGGCTGTTGCCAGTACCGCCTGACTAGCCCTCGTGCCGGTGGCACGTAAAAGCACCCACTACACTATCGGAGTGGTTGGCGTTAGGAAGGGCATCCAGCTGTAGAAACTCTGCCAAATCAGATTGGAGCCTGATGTCGCCTCCTAGTCCACCAGTCCTCAGTCAAATCGTCCAACCCATGCTAGCATGGAAAGCGGACGTTAAACGACGATGATGAAACTAAAAGGAGCCCATTGTAAGTCAGGGTACTGGAAAGTTTCTGGCTTTAAGGGTATTGCAAAAGGCCTGGTTGGAGGCCCCAACCGTCCAAGTTCATTTACAGGGTTTAAAAAAACTGAAGGATCGCTGCAATAAGCGTGAGAATTTGAGAGAGGAATAAAATCAGAATTCACTGATCCGCCTGTATTTTCTTTTACTCAAAGCCAGAAGCTTTTCAGCATCCCTTCATACGTGTGTGTGTGTGTGTGTGACTGTGTGAATGCTTGAAACTGTGCAGTGAGGTACACTACAAACATTGTTTGTAGCTGAGCTGAAAGCAGGGACATCACCATTTGAAGTGGGGCTCTAAACACAGACATTTGTTGGTATTTCTTATCAACAAATTATAAGTTAGTTCTATGCTTTTGAATCCTTCTGGGATTAAAATTCCCTTGTTAGGAAAACAGGCAAGGGTTAGCAACAGGAAGAGCATCCATTCATAACACCCCCTGTGTCAAATATCTCTCCATCTAATATTTGCTAGCAGCCAAAAACAGTTTAATGAACAAAAGAGTCAAAAGCTTAACTAAAATATCAAATATAAATTGAAATATCATACTGACATCATGTACTTCTTCAACAGCAATGTAAGCTTCAGTAGGTAATCCAAGGTCTTTAGGTTTGGCATCAATAACAACAAGGACCTGTGACAAAAAAATTGAAAGTTTACTTATAAATAGGTGGACATTTAGAAGTGCAGACAAGTGAGAATGATGTAGAATGTTTATGGTAGTGAGACATTTTTTTTTATTTCATTCACTCATTTTCAGTCTCCTTCATTGGACACGAAACTCAGCTTGCGAAGACTTGTTGGGGCAAGCGAAAGCGAAATCGTAATGGCACCTGTGCCCAGCGTCGCCTTTCTGGCACTTGTGCCCGCGGCATGTGTAAGGACTTTCGAGCGAGATCGTTGCCAGTGCCCCTAGACTGGCTCTTGTGCAGGTGGCACATAAAATACACCATTTTGAGCGAGGCCGTTGCCAGTACCGCCTGACTGGCCTTCGTGCCAGTGGCACATAAAAGCACCTACTACACTCTCGGAGTGGTTGGCGTTAGGAAGGGCATCCAGCTGTAGAAACTCTGCCATAACAGATTGGAGCCTGGTGTAGCCTTCTAGTTTCACCAGTCCTCAGTCAAATCGTCCAACCTATGCTAGCATGGAAAGCGGACATTAAACAACGATGATGATGAGAGAAAGAAATTTACTCATTTAAACAACAGCTGGTATATACAATTTTCAGCTGAAGTTTAATCCTTTTATGATGCAAACCTAGAGCTCATATTGGAATTGAAACTGTTCATCATTATTTTAAGCCAGAACCATTTGTTAGCAATAAACATAATTACATGGAAAAATGCAACCAAGAGAAATAATATTCTTAAGATTATAAATTTGGAAAAGTACAGGACAGGTTATTACACTTGGAAAAGTTCAGGGCAAGTTATTACATCTGATAAAGTACAGAAGAAGAAAATTTTTACTTGGAATATTGCAGCTTAAGGATAAATTTCAAATAAAATATTAGCTTTTATTAAAATTAAAAAAATTTTTTTACAAGTTATTATTTCTATTTGTTATTGCTTGTTACTTCAATTAAAAATAAAATATTTTTTGCACTTTAAAAAAAATCACTTTTTTATAATTATTAATTAATCATTAGAAGTTTTAAAATAGGTTATAAAAAAATAACAGTAGTACAATAAACAAAATAATATGAAAATTAGTTATATAAAGGGCCTTTGAGTCAATGTAGCAAAAACCAAAGTCCTAATAAGTAGGAAGGCAGACAAATCACAAACCCCTTCAGGTAGAAAAGGTGTAGGTGGAAACTCCATAAGATGTACGGAGGGTAAGCTATGGACACGTAAGAGGTGCAGCAATATCAAAGGAAGGGTAATCAAGATGATAGTTTTTGTGTGCGGCAGATGCACAGAGGCCAATAAACACCGAAGATGTTCAGGAAACAGATTCCATCACATGCCAGGGGAAGAAATTAAGAAGTAGTTGATAGCTTCTGCTATCTAGGCGACCAAGACTATAGTGGAGGTGGATGCTCTGAGAGCGTTGCCACTAGAATGAGAATAGCCTGGGCAAAGTTCAGAAAGCTCCTACCTATGCTGGTAAGAAAAAGCCTCTCACTCAGAGTAAAAGGTAGATTGTATGATGCATGTGTGCGAACAGCCATGCTACATGGCAGTGAAACATGGGCCATGACAGTTGAAGACATAAAAATAGTGGACATTAAAACAATGAGGATGACACTGACACAACAATCCATTGAAGGATGTTTTATTATCATTATCAAAAAGAAGCCAGCTGGCAGAATCATTAGAGCATCAAGCAAAATGATTAGTAGCATTTCTTCTCACTTATGTTTTGGATTCAAATTTCGCCCCTCAAAGGTTGCTAAAATAAAATACCAGCTAAATACTGAGGGTTGAGGGTATGTCTAACCCTCTTCTCTCACAATTGCTGGCCTTGTGCACGCTGGGCAAAATGCTTAGCGGTATTTCGCCTGTTGCTACATTCTGAGTTCAAATTCTGCCGAGGTCGACTTTGCCTTTCATCCTTTCGGAGTTGATAAATTAAGTACCAGTGAAACACTGGGGTCGATGTAATCCCACCAATTTCGAGGCCTTGTGCCTCCAGTACAAAGGATTATTATTATTATTATGACTTACATCACTGAACACTGAGTTGCTGGATTCTAGTCTGCTATGTTAATGGCACCTAAATTCTATGACTTCAGAACAACAACAAAAACATAATAAAAATTAAACTGAGACTCATCTTGAAAGCCTGAAGAACACTTACAGAGTTTGGGCAGTATTTTCTCATAAGTTCATTAATAGACACATCATTCTGGTGCAGTTTTGGTCCAGTGTGGTACCAACCAACAACCTTCTCTCGTGCTGTAGAAAAAAAAAAAAAAAAAAAGCAACATAAGCTTACTTCATACATGTGTGTGTGTGTTTAGGTTTCTGTCTTGGGAATGAAGGTGCCACGTTGAGAGCACCCACACTGGTGCCACATGAAAAGCGCCTGTGCTGGTACCATGTCAAGAGCAGCTATACTGGTGCTGGGTGCCATAAAAAAGCACCCGGTATATTCTGCAAAGTGGTTGGTATTAGAAAGTGCATTCAGCTGTAGAAACCATGCCGAGACAGACACTTGGTGCCAGCTCCCGTCAAACCATCCAGCATGAAGAAGATGGTAAATGATGATGAAGATGACTTTGGCTCTGCCTATTTCACATCACTGATTCGATGCTGACTTATTTGACATCAGACATCATAATGTTCCTCTTGTTCTCCCCCTTCTGTTTACATGTGCAAGAATATTTCTCATTATGTGTATGAGGAGAGGGAAAGTGTTTATGTCAAATGCATTCAATTAACAAATTGTAATATCTCTCTCTTTCCCACCTTCTCCCCATCTGTGTGTATGTATTTCTTTGTGTGCATGCACGTGTGTGGAGGCGCAATGGCCCAGTGGTTAGGGCAGCGGACTCGCGGTTTCCATTCCCAGACCAGGCATTGTGAGTGTTTATTGAGTGAAAACACCTAAAGCTCCGGCAGTGGACGGTGGCGAACCGTTCTGTACTCTTTCACCACAACTTTCTCTCACTCTTACTTCCTGATTCTGTTGTGCCTGTAATTCAAAGGGTTAGCTTTGTCACACTGTGTCACGCTGAATATCCCCGAGGACTACGTTTAGGGTACATGTGTCTGTGGAGTGCTCAGCCACTTGCACGTTAATTTCACAAGCAGGCTGTTCCGTTGATCAGATCAACTGGAACCCTCGTAGCCGTAAGCAACGGAGTGCCAACAACAAGAAGCATGCACGTGTGAGTATTTTGCCCCGTGTGCAAAAAAAAAAAAAAAAAGGCACTGCTGCTAAAACAGGTTCAATGTCCAGTTAGCTATGCCAAATGACCTAGCCTAAACAGCTGCATCCAATAGACCTCAATCTTTTCATCCGTTACATACAACCAATATAAGAGCACCTGACATGGGCTAAAGGTAGAAACGTGAGAAGCTGATATTAAAATTCTTTTAGTTGTAACGTGGTGTACGCATTCTTAAAACAAGTGGAACAAATATATAGGTAAAAGAAACATAAGTCAGAACTGACCATTAACTTTTTTGAACATTCCATACATGTTTTCTAAGTAATCGTGGTCCAAGAACCAGACAGATTTGTCTTTGTCATCTTCATCAAAGGGAACTGAAAGAAAAAAAAGAGAAAAACACAAAAACATTTAATCAAAATCCATCAGAAATTTTGTGATACAAAACCCCTATTTTTAAGGGTTCATATTTCAATAAAAACCTTCCATTATAGTGTTATGTCAGGACATTTTTGTAATAATAATCAAAAATAACGAATAAGGTATTTGACTAAATTGCTCCAAATTCTTGATTATTTTCAAAATAAATTAAAAAACAGAAGCAGTATATTTTTGTTAGGAATATGTTAAGAAGAAGGTGAAGGAAACTGAATGACAGATTTGAACAAAGATACCTATTGGTGTTCAGTTATGCCAACTTCAAGTTGTGATTTCAAATCCTGTCCAGGCCCACACTACTGATTATCCTTTCTAGAGTTGTGGCTTAACCCAAGGGTAATGATGTTAAGCTGATAAAAGATATAATCTATTTCAGATGACTTCCCAGATATTCTGGTATCTATTCCCAACAACTAGATAAACTCAGGTTATGTAGAATACAGTCCAACCCATGCAAACATGGAAAACGGATGTTAAATGGTGATGATGATGGTGATAGTGTTCAGCAGACCCTTGACTGGAACCCACAGGGGAAGTGAAAAGCGGGCTGACTAAAAGTCTTGGCGCAAGAGTGTCAACGCAGAGGTGAAGGCAGCCGGAATGTCATGGACCGAACTGAAGAGGACCCCCCCCCCAAAAAAAACTGTGTCCGTTGCGTAAATGTTGTTGCACTCCTATGTTCCCTGAGGAATCAAGAGGCCTGAGAGAGAGAGAGAGAGAGAGATACCTAGTTAACCTAGAATAATCCACAAACTGTTCACATTTGATGGTATATAGTGTGGTTGAGTATTCCTGGTCAACTCTTTATTTCACATTGCTCCAGTCCACTCAGCTGTAGAAATGAGATGCACTGCCACTGGTATCAGCCTTTGTCTTCCCCTTGGATAACATCGGCGGTGTGGAGAGGAGAGGCTGGTCTTCTATAAATAATCTTGCCCAGGCTTGTGCTTTGGAGGGGTAACGGGGGTCTTTACTCTTTATAATGTATAACCTAATATTTAGGCTTAAAAAAAGAAAAATGTGTGTCGTCATCATCATCATCGTCTAATGTCCGCTTTCCATGCTAGCATGGGTTGGACGATTTAACTGAGGACTGGTGAACCAGGTGGCTACACCAGGCTCCAATCTGATTTGGCAGAGTTTCTACAGCTGGATGCCCTTCCTAACGCCAACCACTCCGAGAGTGTAGTGGGTGCTTTTACGTGCCACCAGCACGAAGGCCAGTCAGGCGGTATTGGCAACGGCCACGCTCGAAATGGTGTCTTTTATGTGCCACCTGCACGGGAGCCAGTCCAGCGGCACTGGCAACGATCTCGCTCAAATGTCTTTTTGTACATAAAACATTGTATATCTGCTTGATGTGAGTGAAACAGCAAACATTGATCTTTTTTGAATCATAAGCATTGAGGGGGGCAGTGCGAAATTTTTACATAGTGGTGCCAGTGTGGCAAAGCATTGCTCCTCAACCACATGGTTTTGGGTGCAGTGCTACTGTGGCACCTTCGGCAAGTGTCTTCCACTATAGCTTCTGGTCAATCAACGCCCTGTGAATGGCTTTAATAGACAAACTGAAGGAACTGTCCAATCTACGCCAGCATGGAAATAAAAAGACATTAAATGATGATGGTGATATAGATATATGTGTGTATATGACAGAGAATCTGTGTTTGCCACCCACCCCACTCCTGCTTGATAACCGGTGTTGGTTTGTTTATACCCCTCTAACTAAGAGCTTCAGAAAAAGAGACTGACAACAAACACCTGATTTTGACAAACAAATAAGCACTGGGGTCGATTTGTTTGACTAAACCCTTTAAGGCAGTGCCCCAACATGGCCGCAGACCAAAGATTGAAACAAGGGGGGAACAACATAGCAAGCTCAAAACTAACCCATCCGTTTCCACCGTTACTGATTTTTAAAAATTTCATTTTACAACGAGGTTACATCACTTGCAATATTTATTGTTTTGATGGAGTTAATGAGAGCCATTCCATGGAACAAAGCTTTCTAATAGTCCGACGAAGATTAAGTTAATAACACTCCACAGAGTAAAATTTAGTCTAAACTTCACAGTTATTGTAGAGAGGCACAATAACTATGAAGTTTGGAGTGAAGATTTGAAGTGGTCATCGTATAAAAACAAAAAAAAAAAAAAAAAGAGGAAAATAACAAATGGTATAATGTATGTCGTGTTTACAGATGTGGGCACACATCTCACAAGCAGCTTCGACTTTTTCTAGCCAAAGGTATTTTAACCAAATATTTATATGCTATTATTTAAAGCTTACCGGCTTCAAGACCCAACGTTCCAAAAAGAATTAAATTTAAGAATGTTGATCTCGTGTGAAGACCGTTGCCAGTGCCCCTGTACTGGCTCTTGTGCGGGTGGCACATGAGATGCACCATTTTGAGCGTGGCCGTTGCCAGTACCGCCTGACTGGCTCCCGTAGGATTTTCGAGTGAGATCGTTGCCAGTGCCCCTGGACTGGCTTGTGCGGGTGGCACATAAAAGACACCATTTAGAGCGTGGCCGTTTTCGTGCGGGTGACACGTAAAAGCACCCACTACACTCTCTGAGTGGTTGGCGTTAGGAAGGGCATCCAGCTGTAGAAACTCTGCCAAATTAGATTGGAGCCTGGTGTTGTCATCCGGTTTCACCAGTCCTCAGTCAAATCGTCCAACCCATGCTAGCATGGAAAGCGGACGTTAAACGATGATGATGATGATGATGATGATAGTCAAATGCGTTCCAGCCGTGATCAACCAATCTTCTTTTTTTTTTTTTTGTACAACTGAAATTATATTATAGACGATAGGGTAAGACTGAGGGAATTTCGGCAACTATTTCTGGCAAGTTGCACGATCACGCGGTTTAATTTTCTGCTTTGAATATTGGTGTGTGTGTGTGTGTGCTTTTCGTGCAATGAAAAGTTTGATATTAAAGTCTTTCTCATGAGTAATAATCAGTTAATACAGCTGGTTATTTGTAGGAAAGGAACAAAGCTGTCCGAATAATTACTGGTATAGGTTCACATCAATCACCCCTAATTACATCCACAATAGCAAGGAGTCAAGGCTATACCAGAGGGTTATCGATAATCACTGTTTGACTGGTTCTTTAATTTATCGTTCCCAGAATGATGAAAAGTAAAGTCGATCTAGGAAGGATATGAAATCGGATAACAAAGAGCTCTACATACGGCAAGCACTTTGTTTGACGCTCTAACGATTTTGCTATTTCACCGCCCTCACAAAACTACAATAATCACAATCCTTTCTACGATAGGCACAAGGCCTGAAATTTTGAAGGGGGGATAGGCTAATCGATTTTATCAACCCTACAGCTCGACTGGCCATTTATTTTATCGACCCTCAATGGATAAAGACGAAGTCGACGTCGACGGAATTTGAACTCAGAACATAATTAACAATAATATTTCTTAGTGTTATAAAACCACACACATACATATATATATAAAAGCACAATAAATAAGTATAATATAATATTAAGTAGATATCATACCTCATACAGATATAGGATAAGAATTAATAATTAATTGATAATGAGTAATTTTACAAAGTAGTTTGATGTGTTAAAAACCATTATCGGTAAATGTATAAACACAATTGAAAATTTAGGGTTCAGCAAGTACTGCTTCACAACACACCGAAAATTAGAAATAGCAGCCAAAAACTACTATGAACCCTAAATTTAAAATTGTGTTTATATATATACATATATATATATATATATATATAACTAGATGAGAGGGGAAATGTTATAGACAATTGAAAGTCCCGAATGCATCACTGGTATTTACGAAAACCGGATCTGGAGACATGAACGAAGTAGGTCTGCATATATACCGACCGGTGTGTTTTATCATTTGCCAATTCCACCTTTGTCACAAACAACAATTAAGAGAACAAAAATGAATAATAAAAATAACATAAGGATGAAATATATTATAAAAAAAAATATTTGAGTTTACCGGCAAAACTGTTTGAAACATCCAAGACACCTTGGCGATTCGATCCTAGCAACACTCCACAGACTCGTTTGATGTTCCCACCTTTGTCCATTCGGTTGAAATGATCAACAACACTGAGTAAGACCAAAGGGTGGACGACAACCTTGTTGATGGCTTTCCCGTCGGCAACAGGCATCGTTGCAGCTTATAGTAATAATCAATTCAATTACACAACAGTTTGATAATGATAATAATAATAATAATAATAATAATAACAGAATTAATTAATTAAATTTAAAAAAACGGAACAAAAATGGAATAAATGAACGATGAAAGATGAAGAAATTAAGGACGGACGCCTCTGGAAGTTGAATCTTTACAAATTAATTTCTTGTTGTTGTAATCCCTGTTTTGTCTTCTAAGCAATATTCTTGCACTTTTTCTTTTCTTGTTAATATCTTAGAAGACCGAGAAACCCCCAAAATTATTAAAAACTGATTAAATGTACCAGGCACGGCATGACTCAGGTACAAAAAAAATTCCCGGTGACTGCTATGCGCATGCGTGCTGTCGATTAACGCTGGAAGTGGAAATTGAATTGTCTCCCTTAGAAATTTGATTTATTTGTTTGATTTTACGATACACAAATCTCCTATCCGGCTTTAACATATCCGGAAGTTCCAAAATCCGGTGATACTTTGCGAGACAATGTGTCCAGTATGGAATAAAGAGACACTGTTATAGAAGTGAGTTTATGGATCCTTCTGATTTGGCGGGCACCACTTGGAAAGTGTTTCGGTAGAAAACACACTAAATAAAACATAAATAAAAAGTGGCGCCCGCCAAATCAGAAAGATCCCCTTGTTCTACCTGAGAAATAATCTACCAGTATTCACAGTTTCAAACTGTTTAGTTACAAAAAATTCATTTAAAAATCTGTGATTGAGATGAAATAGATTCAAAAATCATTTGTAACACACCGTATGCAAATTAACTCGGATCTTTTAGATTTGGCGGGTGCCACTTTTTATTTATGTTTTATTTAGTGTGTTTTCCAAGTGGCGCCCGCCAAATCAGAAAGATCCGAACACGGTTTACTCTGAACGTTTTTGACAGTTTCGTATTTTAGAATCTGAAAACAAAACTGCGCGGAAAGCAGCAACGGGTGGGGAGAGGACTTCGGAAAAAATCACAAGATCCGAGTTTTTCTCACGTAACTGAGGAAAATATTATCCTTTTGAAATCACAAATTGGGCTTTTCCTCAGGAACTTGGATGCTAAACATCCCTTTGAAGGGTTCGGGTAGCTACTACTACTACTACTACTACTACTACTACTACTACTACTACTACTACTACTACTACTACTACACACAGCTGTGTGTGTGTGTGTACAAAAGATAACCTTGATAGGTACTACGGAAAGCAGATTAAATTTTCACTTGATATCCTTTCATGTGTTTTTCGATTCATTACCATTATTAATATAATTTTTATAATTATTTATATTTTAGTATTTTTTTTTTTTCAGTGTGTAACAGCTCCATTTTCTCCTGTTAATACTTTACAATGTCAATAATATTGTTTCTTTATAAACTAATCTATTTTGACAACCAATAATTTACATTCATTATTTATTAGAAACTTAGAATAAAATAAAGCAGTTCCTCTCTCAGTCTTTTGTGAGTTTTTAATCCATTAATTTGCTAAAATACAAATATATAATTATATTCAAGGAAACTTCAAAGATTAATTTCCAATCCAGTTTTATATTGAGACAAACTTTATTACATTGTTGTTTACTTGCAGAAATAACTTCTTGGATATTTTTCTTTTAATAAATTCAATTCACTCTTTCTTTTTCTATAATATTTCCTTAGCAACGAGAGCCATTTCTGGTTATGCTAAGGTAACATTCTTGTAATTCTGGCTAAACTGATTGCTTACATTTCTTCCATTCCAACAGCTTTGTTTCCCATGCACGTCTCAATGAATGTCTAAATTTTCCTTATCGGGATCGAATATATTGGTTCCTGCATAAAAAGAGAAATGTACTTTATACATCCAATGCCATATATCAAGAACAGACACTCAATAACAACGGTAGGGACGCCAAATACACAGAACAGATACAGAATTGACCCCCACCTTTTTTTTTCTTTTTCTTACTGTATTTCTGGTCAAATACACTGATTGTGCTTCAATTAATTTCTAAAATAATGAAGAATTTTGTTAAATAACTTTGCTGTGAATAATCTGCAGTTTGGAACATAAATCAATAACTCTTTTACTCTTTTACTCGTTTCAGTCATTTGGCTGTGGCCATGCTGGAGGTTCTCTTACCCAAGTACAGAACTGACAAGGGGCTTCGAGCACCAGTACCAACATAGTGTCTTTCGGAGATGAAAGACCGGATAATAGTTTAACACTGTCGAAGACAGTGAAGAATGTCATATCGAGAACCTATACGAGTGAACGTGGTAAAATAAAATGAAAAATAACGGAACAAAGAATCCAACTAAGAAAGATTACTCTTGCAGAATATATAGGAGTTATCTTTCTTGTTTCGTCTTCTAAAAGTAGCCAATTACATATATTGTACAGAGCAGACGTACTGAATGACAAATATATGCGGACTCTCTCTCTCTCTCTCTCTCTCTCTCTCTCTCTCTCTCTCTCTCTCCTCTCTCTCTCTCCCTCTCCTCTCTCTCTCTCTCTCTCTCTCTCTCCTCTCTCTCTCTCTCTCTCCCCTCTCTCTCTCTCTCTCTCTCTCTCTCTCTCTCTCTCTCTCTCTCTATCTCCTCCTCTCTCTCTCTCTCCTCTCTCTCTCTCTCCTCTCTGCATTTATCTCACTTTGTGTTGTTCTATCACTGTATCTCGCTTTGTTTCATTTCTCGTTCTAGTGTATATAGAGCGGACATGCTTTCACTCCAGTCGGGAGTTAGAGGCAGCTGTTACAATATACGTAAATGTGTGTTTGTACGTACGTGCGTGTACGTATGCATGTATGCATATACGTTTATATATGTCCCTGTATGTATGTAATATATATGTGTTTGTGTCTGTGTCTGTATGTGTGTGTGTGTGTGTGTGTGTTCCTTTTAAAATCATTTTATACTAAATTTCTCATCTACCCTCCTCATTGATACGGATATTCAACCTCGTAATTACATTTATGTATTTATATATTTATATATCTATATATTTATAATTTTTCTTTATATATTCATATATTTATAAATTTTTACTATAGCTAGTGTATATGAATGCACCTGTGTATATTGTGGAGAATTCCAGCAATTTGAATTGGGACTGAGTGAATATGAACACTGATCATTGAAACTTGTTCTCTCTTTCTTAATTTTATAATATACATATATATATATATACAATTAAACCTTGGGAGAGGCATTATGCCCGTAATAAACACACGCACTGGTTCAGTCCTTTATTAATTTATATAGTTTTTTGTTAAATTATTTCATTGCACTCTTGCAATCTCTTCAGTAACTTGTCTCTCCACTTCCATTTATTTTGAATGTATGATCTGGCGTTGTTTTGGCGTTGTTTCGAAACTGTTTGGTATGAGCATGTGAGTGTGTGCAAGCTCGTATGTGTGCCCGCTCATATGTGTGCACGCACTTATGTGTTCGTGCTTATATGTAAGTATGTGCATCCATATGTGTGAACAACACATGCAACACAAAGTGAGATAAATGCAGAGAGAGAGAGAGAGAGTCCGCATATATTTGTCTTTCAGTACGTCTGCTTTGTACAATATATGTAATTGGCTACTTTTAAAAGACGAAACAAGAAAGATAACTCCTATATATTCTGCAAGAGTAATCTTTCTTAGTTGGATTCTTTATTCCGTTATTTTTCATTTTAGTTATTTTACCACGTTCACTCGTATAGGTTCTCGATATGACTTTTTCTTTCTTTCTCGAAATCACATTCGGTTTGAACAAGGCATATACATCGTATCACCTCACTTACGCTACTTTGAAATTCAGACATACATCAACGTACGTCGTCTTTTGTTACGTCTTTTACGATTGTACATTGATAGAAGACCTGATTTGGTAGTATTAGACAAAGAGAATATAAAGTGCCAGATAATTGACTTTACAGTCCAAATGATGAAAACATCAACATGAGAAGTATAGAAAAAATAGCAAAGTACCAGGACCAAGCTATTGAATTACAGAGATTATGGAAAGTATGAGTAAAATGTATCGCAATAGTTACAGGTGCATTAGGAACTATCCCTAAAGATCTGAACAGATTGGCTAGAGGAAATCGGCATAAAACCCAGTTTAGTACAGCTGCAGAAAACAGTGTTATTAGGGACAGCTAGGATACTTAGGAGGGTTCTTGTAGTCGATGTTAGGATATTTTTTATTTTCCAACAGTCTAATCTGTTGAGTGTATATGATAATAATAATAATAATAATCCTTTCCACTAGAGGCACAAGGCTTGAAACTTGGGGGAGGGGGATAGTCAATAATATCAACCCCAGTGTCACACTGGTACTTATTTTATCGACTCCGAAAAGATGAAAGGTAAAATAGACCTCGGCAGAATTTGATCTCAGAACATGAAGACGATCGAAATACCGCTAAGCATTTTGCCCGGCGTGTTAGCGATTGGGCCAGCTCACTACTTTAATAATAATCCTTTTTATAATATGCACAGGGCCTGAAATTGTGAAGGAGGGGGCTAATCGATTACATCGGCCCCATTGCGTAACTGGTACTTAATTATCAACCCCGAAAGGATGAAAAGCGAAGTCGACCTCGGCAGAATTTGAACTCAGAACGTAGCGACTGACGAAATACTGCTTAGTAATTCATCCAGCGTGCTAACGATTCTGCCAGCTCACCACCTTAATAATAATGATGATAATAACATTAATAAGAGAGTATTGTAGTTCGCTTGAAGCATTGTGTGTTGTTTGAAAAATATAACGTGTCATGAATGGCACAATGCAGAGTGGACTATAATAACTGTTATAATTTAATTATCCATAGTCTGATATAATAATATTTCGGAATATAAAAATTCCTTCTTCAGATCTTGCTAGGAATTGATCTTCTACTATAGGCAAAACACCCAAAACTTTGAAGAGGGGACTAGTCGATTGAATCGACCCCAGTGTTCTACTGGTACTTATTTTATTGACCCTGAAAAGGTAAAAAGCAAAGTCGGCTTCGGCGGAATTTGAACTTAGGGCGTAAAAAGCCAACACAAATGACACTAAGCATTTCGTCCGATGCGTTAGTGATTTTTTTGCCGGTTCGTAGTATTCGCCACAACACAGGAATAAGTCTTCATAGTTGTGAGAAGGGGTTAGTCGATGTAATTGACCCCACTAATTGATTGGTATTTGATTTTCTTGACGCCGGTAAACTTTACCTCAGAAGGGGTTTGAATTCAGAAATGTAAAGAGCTGGAAGAAATACCGCAAAGGCATTTTTTTCACGTCCTAATGGTTTTGTGAATTCACCACACTCTGCTCGGATATTCTGCAAAGAAAGTTTCTAGATTTTGGACGTAAGCATCTTCGAATTTGCAAGGACTACGAAGCTTTCCACGTCCTGAAGGGAGTGCTTCGTTGGCTGTAAATATTATGAGTGGTGTTGTTTTGAGGAAGAAGTCTGTCAATTTTATGTTTGATGTAATCTCTTACGGATTCTCCTCAATCTACACAGCATTCCTCTCGTCCTTCTTTATCTCATTCAGGGTTTCCAATAAAATTTTGCAATTGATTAGGCCAACTGTGAGGTCAAAGAACTTCAGGCGGTTAGGTACCCTTTCGTTAAGGACTTTCAATCTCTTAATTGCCTTTTATCTGAACTCAACCTTGTTTGTTACATCCCCTCTTTCTTCTTCACTGTCTTCGACAGTGTTAAACCATTATCCTGTCTTTCATCTCCGTAAGATGCTATGTTGGTTCTGGTGCTCGAAGACCCTTGTCAGTTCTGTACTTGGGTAAGAGAACCGTCTGTTTCTCGTCGGTCTTCGTCGGCACCTGGTGCTGGTGGTCTTGAATGCGAGGCAAGTTCATTTGCTTCCCTGTGGCTCTTCCATACTTGAGATTGATGGTATTCTGAAAGTAGAGTAGCAGTGAATACCGCAGGGACATGGAAGCGCCTCAGATAGTGTAATAGAAATTCATATGAAACTATCGAAGAAATAATGATGATGATGATGACGATTGTGATGATGATTTCAAACAGAATAATAAACACAGATTGCAACAGATCAAGCATTGAAGAGGACCTCACAGAAACGATAAAGAAAATAAAAGGAAAATGGGACGTAACATAATCGATAAACATCGATCAAAGTAAACATCTGTTTCTGTTATACACGAACAAATAGCTTCATAAAATAATAAATAAATGTAAGAAGATCCCTGCAAGAAATTCTGTTCATGACAACAATCTACCTGAATATGAAAAGTGATGAGATCCGGGCTTGTCTGTAATGCGGTCAGACCTCCAAGAAAAAGGGGGGGGGGGAAAGATTTGTGGTATACATGAACCGAGAAGAAAACAAAAGAAACTTTCCTCTCTAGATAAAGAAACAACAAAAAAAGTACAAACAAGAAGCTAAGCAGGATGAAGAGAAAGTATTTAGATGAGGAGACAATAAAAGGAAACGGTTGAACACATGTATAAACGACGTTCTGTACATAAAGTTTTCGTTCACAATGTTAAGATTCTTCTGTGATAAAATTAATGTCTGTTGTTGATTTGTATCTGATGGTGTTGTCAATTATGTATCCCGATGCAAAAATGGTATTAGTGCAGCTTGAATTATTTCTACAAAAGCCAGATTGTTAGTCTCTTAAAATGATTTCAGTTGTCTCCGTCATTATGTTTAACAACAATTAATGAAAGTAGTTCGCTGTTCGCCATAACTACAGAAACTACACTCTCGTTTGAACAATCACCACCTTATTTCTTTGACAGTTTCTCAATGACAAATGTTTTCCACTTTCTTGGTATTTTTCTTTCTTGGTATTTTTCTATTATAGATCATGTTTCAAAGGATAAGCAAGCATTTCTCTTTCGTTTTCCCCCTCCATATTTAACAAGCTCACCAGTAACTCCATCTATACTAACAATTTTATTATTTTCCTAGATAATTTAAACAATCAGTTACCTGTAAAAGCTCGCCCGGTTCAGGTTGATTTTAACATCTCTTAGAAATGTTCCCTCCACCACCTCGCCCGTCTTTTCATTTCGTTCTCTTCTTCCTTTAGACACTCGTCATTCTTGCCATTTACATGCATCCTCCCATTGTTGTTTCCACACCAATGCTATGTGATTCTTGAATAATTGCTACAGTAGCTGAAAAATAAATCAAATGAAAAATAAAGAAAGCTTCTAACAATACAGAAAGCTTTAAAATAAACACTTTATACTTCGGGCGTAAAACCCCTTTATACTTTGGGCGCAAACCCTTTTTGTACTTCGGGCGTAAAGGTTTATCTTCAAAAGAATACAGTCAAAGAAATGTGTATTTACATAGATCTTACCATTTTGGATTGTCCGAATTCTAACACCAGGTTATCCAAAATGGCAGGAGCTATGTAAATACATCTTTCTTTGAAGATAAGCCTTTGCACCCGAAATGTATAGGTTTTTAAACCTTTCTGCATCGTTAGAAGCTTTCCTTATTTCTCATTTTATTCAATTTTCTACTTCTTTATCACAATGCTTCAAGCGAACTACAACGCTCTTCTTGAGTTTTTACAGTACTTTCTGTGGTCTTCAATCCACTTTTCTTTATCTTCCAGGCAACGCTTCTTTATTTCTCTATCACAAAGTGCTTTATACGTTTCTTTAGCGTTATATACCTTTTATCTTTCTGCTCAGGTCACTTATCGCTAACCTTTCATGTCTTGGGGCCTTATCATTACTCTCTCTCTTTTCCTCCCTTTTTTCTTCTTCAATTTTTACCTGTATCAACTTAAATGTTGTTGATTTTACTCCAATGTTTAACTATACCTGTTTCTGCAATTTCTGCGGTGCATCGGTTCTTAAGGTCTTGCTTCTACGATTTTATGACGTCACTTTCATTAAGTTTTCTAATATCAAAAGCTTCTTCTCAGGCGTGGCTGTATGGTAAGTTGCTTGCTCCCTAACCACGTCGTTCTGGGTTCAGTTCCACTGTGTGGCACTTTAGGCAAGTGTTTTCTCATATAGAATGGGGCCGATCAAAACCTTGAGTCTTGTGAGTGAATTTGGTAGACTGAAGCCGAAAGAAACCTGTCATATATATATATATATATATATATATATATATATATATATATATATATATATGCATCTATGTATGCGTGTGTCTCCCACTACCACTTGATAACCGGTGTTAGTGCATTTACGTCCCTGTGGCCTAACGGTTCGGCAAAATAGACCAATAAAATAAGTACCAGGCTTTAAAAAAAATAGGTACAAGGGTGAAATCATTCAACTAAAACTTCTTTAATGCGGTGCTCCAATATGACCGCATTTCATTGACTGGAACAAGTAAAAGATAAAAGAAACGATAAAAAATATCGGCAACCAACCACATGGTTCAGGGTTCAGTCTCATTGCGTGGCGTCTGTGTTCACGTTCCCGTTAACCAACGGTTCGGCAAAAGAGACCGATAGAATAAGTACCAGGCTTAAAATATAAAATGTAATGGGATCAATTCATTCAACTAAAAATTCTTGAAGGTTGTGCCCCAGCATGACTGCAATCTAATGACTGAAACTAGTGAATAATAAAAGACCCCCCCTCCACCCCCACCCCCAAACAAACAAACAATTACATGTGAGATAAGACTACCACCACCACCTCTCCCTCTGCTCTCTTTGCCTTTGTTTAAGCTCCCCATCATGGACACTTCTCTCTCCTTCTTTTTCTCTCCCTTTTTCTTTCTCCCTCTTTTTCTCCAATTACGTGAAAGCGTTACCGACGAGCTAAGTAACGTAACGTAACGACAAGCAGAATTATTATAGTAGATTGATCGGAGCATCTCATTTTGGCTGTGGTCAAAACTTCGAGTCTCAATTTTGACTGAGAATCACAAGGGTTTCATTTTAGGGGCCCATGCACTTAAATTAATTTCTAATAACAATTAACAACAAGGCGGTGAGCTGGTAGAATCGTTAGCACGTTGGGGGCACAATGTTTGACTGCATTTCGTCCGTTTTTACGGTAAGAGTTCAAATTCCGCCGAGGTCGACTTTGCTTTTTGTCCATTTGATAATATAAGTACTAATCAAGTACTGGAAATCGGTGTAATTGAGTAGCCCCTCCCTTCAAAATTGCTTGGTCTCGTGCCAAGATTAGAAATAATTATAATTGATAATTGCGACTTAGCCAAAATAAGAAAATCATTAATGCATATTTTGTTGTGTCTGGGGAGAGTCATTCTTTTTTAGTGCCTTATAATTTAACACACACACACCGATTAAATTTCCACTCATTTATTATTTTTTTTTTCCTAAAATTTACAACCTTTTCAATAGTTGTTGACTCTGTTAGTTTTTCAAGCTGCGTTCTTTTTGTTTGTTTTTGCGCATGTGTGTGTGGGGCA
>NC_142943.1:51650724-51663224 GCF_046866305.1 Octopus bimaculoides
AGCATTTCGTCCGGCGTGTTAACATTTCTTATTTCTTTATTGCCCACAAGGGGCTAAACATAGAGGGGACGAACAAGGACAGACAAAGGGATTAAGTCTATTACATCGACCCCAGTGCATAACTGGTACTTAATTTATCGATCCCGAAATGATGAAAGGCAAAGTCGACCTCGGCGGAATTTGTACTCAGAACGTAACGGCAGACGAAATACCGCTAAGCATTTCGCCCGGCGTGCTAACGTTTCTGCCAGCTCACCGCTTTCTGCTAACTAAATATGTGTATTAAATATATTGTATATGATTTCCATGGGACGTAGCATAATCGAATGATTGAGATGCTTGTTTGTTATTTGGCGAAATACCCTTGCATTGAGTAATCCCATACCTTGTGTGTGAAATTTCGTAGACGGAAACTGAGCGGAATCTCATCACATCTATTTGTATCTGTAATCCAAATGAACAACCTTGTCACACGCTGTGTTACGGTGATTCTGCTTGAGAATTACGCTAAGGGTACACGCATGGCTGTGGAGTGTTCTGCAATTTACACGTTAATTCATTGAACAGCGTAATTCAGTTGATGAAATAACCAAATTCCCTCATCGTCGAAAGCCACGGAAGACCATATATTCACCTGGTTTACGAGCAAAAATATATTCAAAGTCACACAGTCTTAACTCTGACTCGCTCCCATCTCATCTCCACGTGTACATAATTCGCCATGAGTAGAAATGTCTTTAAGCACACCATTCCTAAAAGTCAACTGATTCCGAGAGAGTCTCTACTGCGCATCATTAACAGTATGTACCCGAATCGCCAGGATTCTTCTCTATGAGTATTCTTCTCGTCTGTATCTGATGAAAACACTTTACAAAAGTTTTATTCCTCCAGAGAGGAATATCTCTGACTCTCAAAACTATCAACTTACCATCATTCATTTTCCTACCATTTCAAAAGTGATTGATGGAAAAAAGAAAAGAAAAGACACCTGTCGTCTTTATCACCTGAATTTCTTTCTCTCCCCATCTGATCAGCAGGACGACTTCCGCATAACCATATTTGAGAGAGAAATTCTTTCCTTCATCATGAACAATATTAGTTTCCCCACCGTTTAGAGCTTCAGCAAAATCAATGTTCTGCCATTGACACCCACAAAGCCTATGACTGTATCTAAAGAACGAAAACCTTCTGGCGAAGTTGTCTATCTTCAGGTTTAACAATCTTTCATTGCTTTCATCATTAGTTTCTCATTCGATTACTCAATCACAGTATTTGTCAGTGTGAATCCCAGACTCATCTTGTGTTGGGTTGTCAGATAAATTCGTTCGTTTTTTTTTCCTTTCTATTCTATTGTAATCTTCCCTGTTACTTGAATTAATACACATACACACAAAAAAGGTGTTTTCTCGTAGTGTTTATGGTATTCTGTTGCCCTGTTATTACTCTATAACTTTCGTTTACCATTTTCGAAATTTGAAAAATTTTACTTTTTTGTTTTAGACAAGACGATGGATTGACAAGTTAAAGAAAACGAACGAATTCGTCTGACAACCTAAAATAATATATTTTATGCATACTCCTATTCATTTATGTTCTAACAAATTCTGTCGACCAGGTGTGTAATTCTATCACACCTTGATGTGATGTTTTTGGCGAGAATTAGCAACAAAAAATTATAAAAGTATAAAATTAGTTGCAACTAGTTATAAAGTAACAGCTATATAATACCTTCCACAATAGGCACAATGTCTGGAATTTTGGGAGAGGGGGCTAGTCGATTACATCGGCCTCAGTACCTGACTGTTACTTGTTTTATCGATCCAGAAAATATGAAAACAAAGTCTACCTTGGTGGCATTTGAACTCAGAACGTAGACAAAATGCTTAGCTGCATTTTGTCCGGCGTGCTTAACGATTCTACCAGCTACTCATTGGAATTTCGAACGTAAAGACGATAAAATAAGTAGCGATTGAGAACTAGGGTCGATGTAATGGACTTAATCCCGCACCAGGAATTGCTGGTCTTGCACCAGAAATTGAAACCAATATTACTACTTAGTGTAACACACACACACACACACACACACACACACACACACACACACGCACACATGTATATGTATTCATATATATATATATATATATATATATATATATATATATATATATATATATATATATATGTATGTATATATATTTTCACTCTGTCTCTGTTAATTTTCTCTTATTCCTTTCTGCTGAAGAGCGTAAGCTCGAAACGTAAAAGGCTTATTCATTTTTCCGAGTAATATATGACTCTACTGAGCTTTAGTAGAATAACCTAGGCAGATGTTGTTAAATGACCGACGAATTATCTGTGAAATGAGTTACGAGATGCCTGTGGAGAATTTTTCTTCTCTTCTTTTAATCATGAACTACAAAGCAGAAGAACAGACCTAGAAAAATTAAAAAGATGCTGATTGACAGAAAACTTTAGGGACTGAATATAAGAGACCCTATGAAAACAAAGCGATGGCTATGAGTCCCAGAGAGTCGCAGTTCGAAGAGAGAAGCTATTAGAATAAAAACACAAACGACTAACAAGAAAGTCAACAGTGAAACGATGTACCTGGGAAGAGAAGCGGGTGACGCGTTTAAACCTTTAGCAATCAAATTTTTTGTCAAATGTATTACTTATTTATTTAGATTGCTTTGAGTCAATCGTGCATTATCTTGTAGCTTCAAGATTTCGATGTTGTGATTGAATATTTTTAGAACGACATTGTAGGATAGGTGTGAGAGGTTGGATCGGGTCAGTTTTACCATAAAACACAGACTATTTGGGCCAATTATGGCCGGTTTAAATGATAAAAAGTTAAAGGACTTGACTGCACGGTCACTCAGTATACAAGGCGAAGAGCTGGCAGAATCGTTAGCGCGTCGGACAAAGTGTTAAGCGGCATTTCTTCTAACTCTTTACGTTCTGAGTTCAAATTCCGTCGAGGTTGACTTTGCCTTTCATCCCTTCGGGGGTCGATAAAGTTAGTATGAATCGGGTATTGGGGTCGATTGATAGACGAGACTCCTTCCCTCAAATTTCAGGCCTTGCGTATATAGTAGAAAAGATTCTGTCTATCTGTCTTTATTTTTTGTATGTGTATGAAAGAAAATGTACGCATATATGTATATACGCAAACATACCCGCTTATATATATATATATATATATATATATATATATATATATATATGGATGAACAATCTTTATACACACTTGGAGACTAGTACACACACATACAGACAAACGTATACTCAATCACACAATACACGCACACCTACATATACACATGAAGTGCGCGCACACACACACACGCATACATACTAACACACGCACACACACACATACTCTCACGCACATGCAACACACATACAACACAAATCAACAGTGTTGTTTATTATTTGCTTATTTCTCAGTTTCCCATAATTCCATTTAATCCTTCCGCCCGATGAACCTTTGCCCGGAGAGGAAACCGGGGCGTTATCATTAACTTCACTGAACACGGGAAGGTCACGGAATTGGAATAAACCGAAAATAGAATAGCAATTGTAGTTAATAAAATTGACCCATTATTCGCAAGACTCCATAGAGGGCAAGACATGTTATTCTAATCTGATATATATATATATATATATATGCGTGTGTGTGTGTGTGTGTATGTATACATGTATATTATATATATGCATATATATATATGTAAATATATAAATATATATAGACACTTGCACACAAATATCAATGTATATATATACATATATACGTGTATATAGGTATATATATATATATATATATATATATATATATATATATATATATATATATATATATATATATTTATATATAAATATATATGTGAATATATATCGACATACATATATCAATATATATATATATATATTTGTGTGTATGTCTCTAGATCTCTCTATATATATGTATGTATCTATATGTGTGTATATGTATATACATATGTATATACTTATATATATATATATATATATATATATATATATATATATATATATATATATATATATATATATATATATAGGAAGATATATCTTATATAGTTTATTAAAGAAAAAGTTCTCTTACTCTCACTCGCTTTGTCACTGTTTGTCTCTCCTTCTGTCTCTTTCCCTTTCTTTTCCACACACACAAACACACACACACACACACACACACACACACACACACACACACACACACACATGTATGTTTACTTATATTTTTAGTCTATTATCCAATTTAATCAATTTGTCGTCTGTATGTATGTATAAAAATAAAAATAAAAACAAATAAATATAAGACCCAAAATAAAAATAATTAATAAATGTGCATACAAAAATCATTATGGAAATAACAAAAAAAAAAATGAAATAAAAATAGACATAAGTATATATGTATATATGTATGTATATGTATGTATATATATATATATATATATATATATATATATATATATATATATATATATGATAATGAAAATTAAACGCATTTATAAAAATATATATTAATGAAATATATATTCATAAAAATTAGTATACATGTATATATATATATATATATATATATATATATAATATTTATGTATATATATATATATATATATATATATATATATATATATATATATATATATATATATATGTGTATATATATGTATATATATATATATATATATATATATATATATATATATATATATATATATGTGTGTGTGTGTGTATATATATGCAAACATACACAAACACGTGCACACACATAGACACACATATACGCACACAGATACTCACACATTTGTATACATAGACATACTTTTTATCCTGTATCTTTTACTGGCTTTTGTCATTGAACTGCAGCCATGTTGGAACGCTTCTTGAAAGAGTTTTATTCGTATAAATCTACGGAAGTATTCATTCTTTTAAAGTCTGGTATTACTTCTACTGGTCTCCTTTGTTGAACTGCTAGGTTACGGGGACGTTAACAAACTAACACCGGTTGCTACGCAGTGAGGAGACAGACACAAATACAATCACACACACACACGCGCACACACACACACACACACACACACACACACACACACACACACACACACACATATACATCTATACACACAAGCGGCGGAGGTTTCTTTCAGTACGTATCAATCAAATCCAGTCACAAGTCTTTGGTCGGCCCGTGTCTATAGTAGCAGTCACTCACTCGACCATGGGGCTACGCAGTCAGACTGAACTAAAAAAACATGCAGCTGCGCCTGCGCATGGTAATGAAGTTCACAATGGTGTAACAAGATTGCTGTGCTTTCCAGCATTTTGATAAATCAGTCATATGTGACCGAAATGCCTTCTCATCGACCGAGACACGAGGCAGGCTTATTTCTTCCATACTTTCACATCATCCCGGACCATCTTGTTATAATATGGATCCGTTCATTTGTCCCGTACAACGTGACTATGCATCGGGTCTGATCGTTTGTCCTGTTCAACGTGAATATGCCCCCATCCCACCCGCGTCCACTTTCCAGGAATTCCATTACTTTTGTTAATGTTCACGAATTGGCAGAGTCATTGGAGAGTCGAACAGAATACTTCACAATATCTGTTTCGAGTCTTTGCACTGAGTTGAATTCACGCCAGGTCAGCTGTGTCTCTCCTCCTTTCGGAATTGATTAAAAAAGGTACAAACCCAAGTTGATGGATTGCCTGAACTGTTAGAACGTTGAACTGGATGCCTTGCGGTATTTGTTCCGGCTCATTGCGTTCCGGGTTCAAATCCAACTTTGGATGACTTGGGCGGAACACTCAACCTCTCATCAGGTTTACCATTAACCCTCTCGCTCCTTGGGTGCCTTTCCTGGGGGTCCACTCTATTGGTAGCATTTAGACCAGGTTTCTGGATAGTCTTATAGACTCATAAGTCCGGCTTCCTGGTTTCTGTGGCGTTTATACTCCGCCTGGACGAGACGCTGGTCCGTCGCTCAGTTTTGTCAGCTGAGTGAACTGGAACATCGTGACATGCAGTGTTATGCTGAAGAAGACGCATGGGTCAGTGGTTAGAGCACCGGGCTTACAATCATGGGGTTGCGAGTTCGATTTCCGGTCCGGGCTGTCTGTTGGGTTCTTAAGCAAGATACATTATTTCACGTTACTCTTGGTCACTCCGCTGTAGAAAGGAGTTGCGGCGTCACAGGTGCTAAGCTGTATCAGCCTTTGCCGTTTCTTTGGATAACATCGGTGGTGTGGAGAGGGGAGGCTGGTATGCACGGGCAACTACTGGATTTCCATAAACACCCTTACTCGGATTTGTGGGGAACTTTCAAGGGACAATCCCATGGTCATTGATTACCCTGCTCAAGAAGATGTGTCACTCGGTCCACAAATCACGGGCGACTACTGGTCTTCTACAAACAATCTTACCCGGACTTGTGCCTCAGAGGGGAGCTTTCCAAGTGCGATCCTATGGCTATTTGTGACAGAAGAGTGTTTTTACCCTTTTTTTACCCTGTTTAAGAACTCAAAGTGTCACCCGGTCCAGGAATTGAAACCACAGTCTTAAGGTCATCTAACCACCAAGCCACGCGCCTCCATGTCAGGTTTCTGGTTAGAGGAAAGCCCCCTCCCTCTCCGCCTCTCTCCTTTTCCTAGTCTCGAAGAACCTGTAATGGGTCATAGGCATTGCCTTTCCTCTTTAATACATGATAAAAATAAAAGATCCCGCTGAACACGTCTTTGGAAAGCAGTTTATAAATTACTGACAGACAAGTGATGAGTGTGTGTGTGGGGGGGGGAGAGAAAGAGAGAGAGATAGAGAGGGGGAGAGAGGGAGAGAGAGGGGAGAAAGTGAGAGAGATAGATGTGTCATAAATTGATCTTTTCTTGTGGATAATTGTTTCCCTCCTAATAACGAACCACGTCGGTACTTAGTCCGGGTTGTTTAGTTGAGTGCGGAGTGGGGTACAGAGAGTGAGAATTGCTTGGCAGAGTCGTATGTCAAATGACAACCATCAAAAGATTTAAATGTTGTCAATAACAGGATTATCTTGTTTCCGAAGCTATTTAATGCAAATCTCAAATTAGAGATTGTAATACTTTTGAGAAAATGGTTTTTTCAATTTATATCGTTGTTATATATTCTTCTAACTTGCTATTATTTATAGTATAATTACTTTCGTTTCAAAAAAAAAAAAAAATGGTTCTGTACAATGTTTTTAATTTTCCTTTTGTGGGTATCTCGTCTGCGATAGTATTGTTACCACGTATTGTCTAATAGGCTTATCACATTTAAAAAAAATGTAGTTCTGAGAGAGACAGAGAAGGAGAGAGAGAGAGAAGGGGAGAGAAAGAGAAGGAGAGAGAGAGAGAAGGGGAGAGAAAGAGAAAGAGAGAGAGTGAGACACATACACGCTCCACGTACAAACACACATGCATACACACACAGAAGCTTTTTTTAAAACTATTAAAGCAAATATTTTTTTCGAAGTCAAAAGAATTTATAAACTTTTGAGAGAGCGTAAAATAATTCTTGTTTGGAATTGGATCTCGAAGCTGACCAAGCAGCCTTCGACTTTTTCTATCCAAAACGGTTTTACAACCCAATATTTATAGCTTTATATGTGCTTCAAGATCTAGTTCCAAAGCAGAAATATCTTTTTGCTTCAAGAGTGATTGCAACCGTGTTTTGTCACTTTTATATTGGAGGACTCTCTCTAAAAGAATTATCTACTTTCATCTTTGTCAGGTAAAATATCTATTCTGTATCTTAGTTTATTCTTCTAATCGTCTATCTTGAGATGCTGATTCCTTTCTTTGTATCCATCCATTGTTTATTTAACACTTACGTTTTTTTTCTCTCGTGATTATGCAATCTTCACGAGAATCTACGGTGAGATAAACCATTAAGTTGGTGCATAACTATTGCAGCTTTTTTTTTAACAAATTTTATTCAACAAAAACAATAACAAACATGTAACAAAAACATCTTTAAATAATTATTCCGGAGCATATTCACCATCTACTTCAATGACTGCTTCCCATTTGCTTAGCAGACGGTCAGACCGTCATTTAAAGATGCTTTTGTTAAATATTGTTATTGTTTTTGTTGAATGAAATTTGTTGAGAAAAAAAACTGTAATAATTATGCACCAACCCAATAGATTTTCTCACTGGATTATCAAATGTTATGATTTCAGTTTTTAACAGGGTTTTCTAAAAGACTATTTGTTATTCATAAAAGTTAGTTTAGTCTATTCCTCATTCCTGCACTCTTTCACACACACACACACACACACACACACACACACACACACACATACACATGTGGGCTGATATATTTATACATAGTAAACATTAATATTCTTATGCTTTAATACATAATATGGCCTGCTGAAAAATCTATAGGCTGACCAGGATCATATGTGATCACATGAGGCTTATTTTTCAACATAGCGCTCCCCGCCTGCGGTCCGCATACTTCTTCCATCGGTATTGCAGTGCTTGGGTCCCATTGATGAAGAAGCTTCCATCCTTCTGGTAAAAAAAGTCACCGTACTTTTAAATGAGCTGGCAGCTCATTTTTTTTTTTGGCATTGCTGCAAAAAATGTAATATTCTAGTTGTGGTCTGCCCATATATACTCATGGTGATGGAAATTATGCGCAAAGTGGTAAACAACAGACAATAAAATAATGAAACCATTAAGTAAACGAATAAGAAGTATTATCAAGCAAACAGGGAAAGCGATAGAGGGAAGGACATTGAAGTAAGGTTAGGAGAAGAATCGTAAATGACATATGTATCATCGACTTTCTGATCAGCCATTGTAGAATGTGACCGAAGCTGCTGAAACACAACCTCATACAGACGGTTATCTTCAGCTACATACATACATATATACATACATACACACACGCGCGTGCACACATACACATATACATATCCTCAATCTCCTTTAAACTTATTTTATTTACACAGAAAAAAAAACAAGAAACTTACTGAAACCGGTATGGTATTTTAATACATCTTTCATAAAGATTTTAAGATTCAGGTGTATTTTCAACCTCAAAACCTAATTTCCTATATCCTCTCTTCCGTAGAATTCAACCTCTTTTCTCCTCACACACACACACACACACACACACACAAACACACACACACACACACACACACGTGTGTGTGCGTGTGCTTATGTTTGTGTATGTGTGTGTGTGTATCGTGGAAAAGTCATTTCACATTTCTGCAGCCTGATCACTGATCCAATTCCACTGCATCTTTGCAGAAACCGTTTTCATAGTATGATGCGACGTATCTAACACGAAATACCGTGTAGCGATACAGAAGACAAACATAGCGTAACAAAACGATACTCTACTCAGGGTATTGAATACTTTTTCTCTCTTTCGGGAACCCACCAAAAAACAGAAAATATGCATGCTTACACACACACACACACACACACACACACACACACGCACATGTCGATGTATATATATATATGTGTGTATGTATATATATATATATATATATAAGTATATATACATATATATATGTACATATATATATATATGTGCATGTATATATGCGTATATGTATATGTGCATATACATATAAATATATATTTATATATACACACATTCATGCATATATACATTCATGCGTATATATATATATGTATATATATATATATATATATATATATATATATATATATATATATATATATATATATATATATATATATATATATATATATATATATATATTTGTATGTATGTGTGCATGTATGTATATATACATATACACGCACGCAGTCTCACACCTTGTCTTTATATTTCTTTGGTAGTCTTTGTTGCAATCAATTAACTCCGCGTAGCGAAACAAGTTTGTGCTTGGTTGGGCCAAATAATGAATTTGTGATTAACAATTACCTTTCGTAAAGATAGCAGGTGGAGGGAGGGTTGGCTCATAGAGTCAGGGTTTAGCTTGCGTGTGAATGTGTGTGCATGTAGTTATTTATGTGTGTGTGTGTGTGTGTGTGTGTGTGGGTGGGTGTGGGATTGAAGGGAGCTGGTCGGTAACACATTTATTCCCTGACGACGCCGCGGTTCCACCGCCGCCGACACTGACATCACTGACATTCGCCGCTACCGCCCCGTTATCGCCATTACCACCACCACTACTATCCCCGACGTCATCACCGCCTCCACGACGACGACGACGACGACGACCACCACCACCACCACCACCACTACGACGATCACCATGACCACGACCATGGCTACTATCACCACCACTACCGTCACCCCGACCACCACCATCAACACTGCCACTACGATAACTACGACCATCGCGACTACCGTGACCACCACCACAACTACCACCACCACTACTACTATTACGACGACGACCACCACCACCACCAAAGCACCATGACTACCACCACGACCACGACCACCACCACTAACACCACCAAGACCAGCTCCATCACCACTGCACAATAGTACCGCAACCACTGACACCACCACTACCACCTCTGTTACAAGAACAACAATAACAACAACAACAGCTACTACTACTACAACTACTACTACTACTACTACTACTACTACTACTACTCACATATCACGCTCTTTTCGCATTCAAGTCTCCACAAGGACAACCCACCCCACTTCACCCTCCCCCTCCTCCCTCTCCCCTCCTCCCTCTCCCCTCCTCCCTCTCCCCTCCTCCCTCTCCCCTCCTCCCTCTCCCCTCCTCCATCTCCCCCTCCTCCCTCTCCCCTCCTCCCTCTCCCCTCCTCCCTCTCCCCTCCTCCCTCTCCCCTCCTCCCTCTCCCCTCCTCCCTCTCCCCTCCTCCCTCTCCCCTCCTCCCTCTCCCCTCCTCCCTCTCCCCTCCTCCCTCCCCCCTCCCTCCCCCCTCCCTCTCCCCCCTCTCCCCTCCTCCCTCTCCCCTCCTCCCTCTCCCCTCCTCCCTCTCCCCTCCTCCCTCTCCCCTCCTCCCTCTCCCCTCCTCCCTCTCCCCTCCTCCCTCTCCCCTCCTCCCTCTCCCCCCTCTCCCCTCCTCCCTCTCCCCTCCTCCCTCTCCCCTCCTCCCTCTCCCCTCCTCCCTCTCCCCCTCCTCCCTCTCCCCCTCCCCCCTCCCCTCCCCTCCCCTCCCCTCCCCTCCCATCCTCCATCTCCCTCCCCCTCCCCTCCCCTTCCCCCATCTCCCTCTCCCCTCCCCTCCCCCCTCTCCCATCTCCCCCTCCTCCCTTCCACCTTTCAACTTCATCGCAAAATAAACTTTTACCATACAATATGTCTCTGTGACTAATCATTTACTGACTTGGCTCAGCCTACTGATTGCTTATTGTTGTTGTTGTTTAGCCCCAGGAAGGCCTCCACCAAGCAGACTCTGGTTAATGAATGCGAGTCTTGTATATCATGCAATGGCAATCACTCTTATCGGGAAGCAATGGTCGTCTCATCACTCGGTATTAAAGCGCCTAATCGATCAGATGCTGGTTTATTGCAGAGAAACATTTAATAATGCAGACTCTTAGCATAAATCTCTTTATATGTATGAGTATGTGCATATGTATGCATGCACGCACGTATGTATGTATGTATGTATGTATGTATGCATGCATGTATGTATGGTATATACACTCACACATATGATGATGAACAATCATTCGACCCTTATTGGGATCTTATCAGCATTTTCATCACTTGACCAATCCTATGTGCGTGTGTGTGTGTGCATATATATATCTATACAGAGAACGAGAGAGAAATATATGTATATTTGTATATACGTATATTTACGTATGTATAAATGTATGTACGTATGTATCTATGTATGTGTATATATAACGGAAACACGTCTTGCATACATATATATAAATCGCATAACCATGTCCACCTCACTACGATAGCATCGAGTGAGCTTTTGTTTCCAGCAGATCCAGCTTGAAATAGTGACAGACCGAGACGATTCCCACATGTTTCAACCCTATTTGCCACCCACACATACATGATGGACGACTCTCTCGTCGAAGACGACGTACGAATGTTCAGCTTCTGCCGAACGACCTGCACATGTGATCACGCCCTTATAATGTTTCTCGCTTCTTTCTTTACTGCCTCGTTTTCTTTCTCTACTTCACCTTCATTCTGTGTGTGTGTGTGTGTGTGTGTGTGTGTGTGTGTCTCTTACATACTTTGGTAAATTCACGCCATCTCCCTCTCAACCAATCTCTTTCACTCTCTCTCTTTCTCTGCACGAATATTTAATGCCGACCAATTGGCCAACCAGCCAACCAGCCAACCAGCTACCTCCTTTGCCTTTTTGCATACCCCCCCCTCCTATCTTCTTTTCTCCCCTCGCATACACTTCTTCTGGCACGACAACGACGACGATGACCACCACCACCACCGCCACCACCACCACCACTGCCGCCGCCACCGCTCCCGTCTCCACCACCTCTC
>NC_142943.1:51680724-51688224 GCF_046866305.1 Octopus bimaculoides
ACTATAGAGCTTATTCAAAAATGTCAACTAAGCAACGTTCTTCTATGTTACTGAATGAAATTTTGCTATCTATATGTGTATACATATGTGCGTATGTATGTATGTATTTATGAATGTATGTACATATGTAAATATGTATTTATGCATAGATGTTTGTGCTTATGTATCTAAGAATGTGTGTGAATATATGTTTGTTTGTTTGTGTATATAAGTTTGTAAACATATACATATATATGTGTATATATATGTGTTTATATGTGGTTGTTTGTGTGTTTATATATATGTATCTATATTTATGTTTACATATACACATACATGTATATGCATTTGTTTATAGCTATTTCTATATGTGTATATATGCAAATATATTTACAAGCATATATATATATATATATATATATATATATATATATATATATATATATATATATATGCATACACACACCCATATATATACACACCGTGTCTTACGAAAACGTGTTAATTTATAACGTTTGAAAACCGGAATAAAGTGTAAGAGTTTAGTGAAAAGAATGGCGAAGGTGGATGTTGAAGAGAGGGGTAGATAGAAGAATTACTTAAACTTCTTACATAATAGATTGCGCCATTTTTAGACGTACATCATTTGCAGCTTTTAAGAATAAAGTAAAAATAAAACATCGTGATAAAATAGGATGGAAAACGAAGAAATAAAAAGCGTGCCAAACGGTGCTAGTGGGTGGTATTTAGTTGAAGGAATTTGTCTGACAAATATTTGCAATTCTCCCTTCTTCATTTTTAGCAGGATATTGTAAGAATCTATAATGTAATATAGTTGAATATCAACCTGTAATTTGCTTCAAAAATCTATCTTTTTCTTTTTTCTTTTTTTAAAAAACACCGATATTACATTTAAGAAATGAAAGAGGAAGAAATATGACGGTAACAACGATGAAGAAACAAGGAGAAAGGATGTGAAGGTAGATTAGGAGTGGAGAAATGATAGGAAGGTGTTTCATAACACTTATATATGCATTTAGGTATGCATATATGTTATGTATGCATGCATATATTTTACGCAATATATGTCTGTCTATCTCGCTCTCTATCTATATTTATACGCATACATACATACATACATACATATATATATATATATATATATATATATATATATATATATATATATATATATATATATATATATATATATATATATATACATATACATATATACATATATATATATATATATATATATATATATATATATATATATATATATAGAGAGAGAGAGAGAGAGAGAGAGAGAGAGAGAGAAAGAGAGATCTAAGCATTTATACACACATATTTATGCATTCTTTATGTGTACACACGAATGCACATATACGCACACTAAAACGCATATATGCTTATACATAAATATAAACACATACATAAAAAAACCGATGCATATGCATATACATTGCGTGTAAAATGTTCTGCATCAGGGAAGCATATATGTGCGTATATATATATATATATATATATATATATATATATATATATATATACATACATCTTCCGTGTTATGCTTGCATGTAAATATATAAAGGGAGAGAAAAGGCAGACCTAATTGGTTGAAAAAACTGGGTAATAATCTCGTTGTCGTGGCTTACAGTGGAGTATTGTCTTCAACATTGACAGGATATTGTATGACGTCATCAGCATTAGTTTGTCGTTCGGGTCGTTTGTGATAGAGATTGAGCTGTATAGCACGGGGGGGGGGGTATGTTAGCGTTGGTGGTGGCAGAGAGAGACTGAGATGTACATGAATATATATATATATATATATATATATATATATATATATATATATACACACATATATATATGCATATGTATATTTCTATATATATACATATATACATATATATATATATATATATATATATATATATATATATATATATATATATATATATATATATATATATATATATATATATGTATGTATATACTTATATGCATATATACATATATACACACTCCCATAATTGTACACACGCACGGTTATGGCAACACTAGCGTGTACGAAAGCCAATAACGGTCTTATACCTAACACTCTATCATCTTTGAAGGCGAGTTATGTGTATATAATTTTATATTCACATTTCTCCAGAAACATAGATCCAAATTCAAGGAAATATTGAATATCTATGCTTATTTTAATATCTTCACTTTGATTTATTTCAACATGTCATTTTGTTTAAAGCATTTTCGTACATATTTATAAATTATTGCTCAGAGATTTCAGTTCTTTAGATCGCATTAAACCGTTTGCTTAAGTTTTGCAGGAAAGAAATATTCTCATCGTATTATTGTCCCCTTTTGAATTTTATTATCAATATTTAATTGTGAAGGTTAAGCAGGTTTAACTGTATAAATTTTTATACACAATGAAATCGTACGTCAGTCTTCTCGCGATTCCTGCTTGTTCTGGTAGATTTTGATAGATTGAAAAACCGAGTTAAAACCAGCTTGTACTTCAAAGTTATAAACACTTTCAAACTGGTTACTCTACCACTTGCTGATGAAAGTAAGATACGCGTGTATGATTATATATACATAAGTCTTCAAGATACATGGATTCATCTCCAGTTAAGCAATGAAAGTGATATATAAACTTACTTTTATGTTTCCAGTAATCAATATCAGCACAAATCCGTTTTATTCTCAAAAATTGGGACTTTGGATTTGGCATTTTGTGACAACTTCGTACAAATCTTTGGATTTTAAGTCCAATATAAATTTCTTGTCCACTTTTTCAAAACACTCGACTTTTTGCAAGCGAGAGTTAAGTTTTCAAAAGGTAGCATAGCAATAGAGTTATTTTCCAAACCCACGTCACCCCACATTTATCTTCACCGCAGCTCCGATCATCTACAGCATGCGATTAAGTCAAAACCAAAGTAATTGTGAATAAAACGGATTTGTATTGACATAGAAGATTATTGGAAACATGCAAGTGTTTTTGTACGCCTTTACGTCAAACGAGGTTATAGTGAATCGCGAATGAAGAAAATTGCCAATGACACAGCTAAAATTAACTTTCACGCCTAATTATAACAAAGTAAAAATTCTGGCCGAACTCCTTTTGTTATTAACTGGAATCGAAATTTCGCTGGCATTTCAAAAGTGTTGCACGACAGTTATTTCACAAAAATATCTTCGTTTTAAAGAAATACTTCCCCATTGACCTATTGTTGCTCTTAGACGCAACTCAACTGTAAGACAAACATTAACTAATGCCTCGATCATAATCAAAATTCCTTCTCAGTTTTTTTTTATCGCTACACCCATAAAATAGTCGCAAATACACACACACACACACACACACACACACACACACATATATATAGTCATCTACTTCTACCTTACCTATTTATATATTTAAAATTTACCTGACGATGGCGGGTTTTGCCATGATGTAATATCTAAAAATGCATCAATAAAATGTTGCCGAAACAGCTGTTGTGAGTTTTGAACCTTACTTGTGTACTTTTTATCTATCTATCTATCTATCTATCTATCTATCTATCTATCTATCTATCTATCTATCTATCTATCTATCTATTTATCTATCTATCTATCTATTTTCGTAGTTGCATGTTTGGACTATGTACACAGTCAGTGTTATTTCCAGTCATTTTTAAAAATCTTATAATACTCTGTCCTTTCATTTGCCGCGACATTTATAGTATTGAATTGAAATTTCACTGATTTTCTGATTTTCCAATGAAATGTTACTATTCAGCATTTAATAAAGTGACGAATCACCAACAGAAATCTAAGTTAATAAACAGATTACTTCGTAGAAACGGTCGACGCCTCTCAGTTACGATTTATTTTTGTATTCTGGAAATAAAAACGAAACTTCGTTTTTACTCTTTGATCTCTAACTATAATTATAAAAAACGAAATGTCTGGAGATGCAATTAACAGAACCTTCGACGTTTCGACAGTATTGATAAGGATTATTGATCTATAAGTCTGGCAGTTAGTTGTTCATATATTTTAAGAGAGTGTACAATCGGTTTAATTGACCTTGGAATTTTACTGGTACTTACCTTATATAGTCCGGAATGATGAAATTATTATACATCTATATATACTTGCTTCCCAACCACATGATCCCGGGTTCAGTCCCACTGCGCGGCACCTTGGGAAAGTGTTTTCTACTATAGCCTCGGGCCAACCGAAGCCTTGTGAGTGGATTTAATCGACGGCAACAGAAGACTATGTACACACACACACACACACACACACACACACACACACACACACACACACTCACACACACACAGAGAGATATATATGTATGTACATATATATATATATATATAAACATACATATATGCACATAAATATATATTTATATATATTTATATATATTTATGTATATGCACATATATGTGTATATTATATATATATATATATATATATATATATATATATATATATATATATATATGTATGTGTGTGCTTGTGTAAATTCTACTAAATGTGTTGAGTGCCCTTTTCTTTCGTTTGTCCACTCACGCGTATTTTAACATTTTTAGAGGTTTTATTTAGGTTTATCTGATATTGTGAGATGGAAGGAATTTTTCCTGCAATTATTTTTCACTCGTTTTTATTTATTTATTTATTTATTTATTTATATAGAAGGGAAACTACTCTGTTTTATTTGCAGAATGAAGACATTGAAGTCATTTGTAAATAAAAGAATTTCTTTTCTGTTCGTTTGAAATCATATTAACTTTGAATTATTGTATTGATTACGTTTTAGTGGATAATATATTGGTTTTTAATTTTTTAATCTTTTAATTAGTTAACTCTATAATTCTTGGTAGTTAATAGTTTATTATTTTTATATTAACTTATCTGTAGGTTGGTTGTCTATTTCCTTTTTGTTTTGTATAGACGGTAATTGCAAATGTCATTAACAAGTATTTATATATTGTGAATTGACACCTGAATTAACACTAAAGTGGATTTATATATTTTCCTGTTTTTGGTTAGTATGGCGTTCGGTTAATTTCTTTCTATCATAATTTAATTGTTTGCTCCTTTCTGGGCTATTGTTAAGGTCTTTATATTTTCGTTGGTTGAACCCATTCATTCCAATAATGAATTCCTGAGGAAATGCCTAATTTGTGATTTCAAAAGGATTATATTTCGTTTTGTTTTGAATTAATTAGGCTTGGAAACAACTTTTAGAGTCTTTATTGGATTTGTACCAGCTTTGAATTAAAGTAACGTCTACACTTATAATTTTTCCTTTCCTTAAACTTCATTTATTTATAGTACCAATATTGAATATATAATTTTTTTAAATATTGAATATATAACTTTTTTAATACATTCTTTGCTTGTCTTGAACCGGTGGACTTGGATGTTTAACATCCCTTTGAAGGATATAAAATGGAACAAAAACGCAATAAAGGATAATAAGACATTCGGACAGTTAGACGATACAAAGGTGGATAGAAGAAACAACAATTAGATGGACAGACAAAAAAAAAAAAAAGACGGGTCATTCGTGGTCTTCTTTCCTCAGTCAAATCACTAGAAGTCCTTACTGTTTCGGGCAGTTACACTTGAGACAGTTCGATCTGGTTGCCCCCCCCCCCCAAAGTCTAAGCTAAGAGCATTAGATTTTTTTTGTAAGAAGGCTAGCGAATGTATACGGAAACAAAGACAAAAAAAACGGGGAACATGGTACACAATTACAAATACAATAGACAAGAAAATAACATGTGTCTTTCAACTGTGAATGTACATACATACATACATACATATATGTACGTATGCATGTATGTATGTATTTATGTGTGTATGTATGAGAGACCGATAGAATAAGTACCAGATTTTAAAAGAGAACTAAGTACTAGGCTCGATTTATTCGATAGGTAATTCTTCAAGGTGGTGCCCTAGCATGGCCATAGTCTAATGACTAAAACAAGTGAAAAACCTGTTTATATATACATACATCTATAATCATTTCTACCAAAAGAACAAGGCCTGAAATTTCATGGAGGACGCGACTAGTTGAATACATCAATCCCCAATGAATACATCATCCGAAAGGACAAAGGAAAACTCGACCGCAGCAGAATTTGAACCGACGAAACACCGCGAAGCATTTTGCTCGACGTGCTAGCTAGTTTACCAATTCGCCGCCTTATCACATGTATAATATATTATATTATATCATATTCTCTCTCTCTCTCTCTCTCTCTCTCTCTCTCTCTCTCTCTCTCTCTCTCTCTCTTTGTATATATATATATATCGCATGACACATATATATGTATATTACATCTATTTGAAAAGTCTGATAACATGAAATTTATTTATATGCTTTAAGAAAAATCTATTCATTGCTCACAACGTATTTAGTATTCGCATTCTTTTCCCGTGAAACCACTTTCAAATCTATATTATTCTCATACACAGCTGAGTGAGGTAGCCTTTGCACTTTCTTCACTGAGATGCACTGGTCTCTGATATGAATTAAGGATATAGTACAGTTAATCAAGTTATGATTTCTTAAAGCGTTTCCAACGTAGTCGTACCGAAGCAGAATAATGTTAGAGTTAAAGTATGTGTTCAGTTTCTTGTTATAGTTAAGATTGTGTAAGGCGTTTGTTATGTGTAAATTTGACTCTCAACATATTTTTGATAATTTCAATAACAAAGACATAATAGAAAGAAGAAGAAGAGTTAGCCTATATTTTCTTGGGGAAAGTATTCAGCATTTTCTCGAGTTCGTTTCCTTTTCGGCGCAAAGACAGAAATAATAGATTGCAGCACTCAAGTTAGAAGAAGGAGACAAATGTAAAGCAAAGAATACGGTTTCCAAAAATGTTCTCTCCTAAGATCGAACCTTCTGAACAACCAATGTAGACTTTACAACATTTCAAAGAACTAACACCGTAGAAAACAATACAATTTCAAAACAATGTATATTTTCATGCTATCTATCTATCTATCTATCTATCTATCTATCTATATGTATGTATGTAAATATGTATGAATGTTTATATGCAATTATATATATGTATATGTTTGAATGGGTGGCTGTGTGGTAAGGAGCCTGCTTACCAACCACATGGTTCCGGGTTCAGTCCTACTGCGTGGCACCTTGGGCAAGTGTCTTCTACTATAGCTTCGGGCCGACCAAAGCCTTGTGAGTGGATTTGGTAGACGGAAACTGAAAGAAGCCCGTCGTATATATGTATATATATGTGTGTATGTGTGTGTGTGTGTACGTTTGTGTGTCTGTGTTTGTCCCCCCAACATCGCTTGATAACCGATGCTGGTGTGTTTACGTCCCCGTAACTTAGTGGTTCTGCAATATAGACCGATAGAATAAGTACTAGGCTTACAAAGAATAAGTCCTGGTGTAGATTTACTCGACAAGGATCGGTGCTCCAGCATGGCCGCAGTCAAATGACTGAAACAAATAAAAGAATATATATA
>NC_142943.1:51700724-51703224 GCF_046866305.1 Octopus bimaculoides
TACATATATATATATATACATATATATATGTATATATATATATATATGTATGTATGTGTGTGTGTGAGTGTGTGTGTGCATATAAAGGAAGAGGCACTGAGATGGTTAAATAGTTAGATAGGCGCAGGAAATATAAAATAATATATACATACATGTATATATATATATGTGTATATATATATATATATATATATATATATATATATATATATAAACATATATGTATATATATATATATATACATATATATATATATATATATATATATATATATATATATATATATATATATATGTATATATATATATATGCATATGTATATATACAGAGAGAGAGAGAGAGAGAGAGAGAGAGAGAAAGGAGGAGAGAGGGAGAGGAAAATGAGAAAGAGAGAGGTATGCATATAATGACATATATGTAATAATGGATACATAGAGAAATTGATGAATAAATAGATAGATGAGTAGGTATACTGGTCTATAGGTAGATATGTATATAGTACGGTGAGAATGAAAAGAACAGAGAAAGACAGAGGAAAACAAATAGAAGCGTATACACAAAGACGTGTATATGCGGCATTTATGCCTTCGTGTGAGCGTGTATGCGTGTGTGCGTAACATATATGATGTATTCATTTGTATGTGTATACATACAAAAACATACACATTCATACACGCATAAATACATACACAACACATATTGCAAAATGAGAACGAGCCGCCATATTGTATTAAGGTGAGGGAGAGAATTGGAAATCTTCATTTTTTTTACATTGAATGGTATATTGGGATTTTTTCTCAATATTGAATATATATATATATAAGTATATATATATATATATATATATATATATATATATATATATATATATATATATATATATATATATATATATATATATATATATATATATACGATACAAACAAATATATATATATATATATACATATATATATATATATATGTGTGTGAGTCAGTGTGTGTGTGTGAGTATATGTGCGTGTATATATATATATATATATATATATATATATATATATATATAAGCATGTATGTCTGTGTGTATGTGTCCGTGTATGCATACATGTGTATATGTGTATGTATTTATTGCTGAAATATTTTGTATTGGAAGCCGTTCTGTTGTTTGTTTCACATTTACGATTTATTTTTCTACGCCATTTGCATTTTTATGTTACATAATGTCTATCTTATAAAAAAAAATTGCGACTTGAATGAATCATTTTTTTTCCTTCTCACGTTTACTGACAGCATTCTTGAGGTTGCCACGATTTTGAAATGTGTACTGCCACGCATGCGCATTTACTGACATATGTATCTAGGCAGGCAGACAGACAGACATAAAAACACAAACAGGACCCCCTCACCGATGGAGATTTGCATATAAATAAATGCAATGTGTCAACATTATAGCTTTACTCCCGGCCCAAACACGCTCATGCCGCAACAACCACAAGGAGGAACAAACACTCACACACATAAACACGCAAAACAAAAGTACACACGAACGTGCACACAGACAGAAAGACAGACAGACAGACAGACCTACAAACACGCTTGCACACTGACATTCGTATACACACGCACATATACACTCTCAATACATATTGTAGATATGTACGCATACGCATATGTATATATGTATGTGTATGTGCATATATATATATATGTATGTATATATTTGTGTGTGTATATAGATATGTATGTATATATCTTATATATATACCCAAATACATCTACATACACGAGGGGGTACCCAAAAGTAACGGAAACGTTCTCTGTGGAACAAACCAGTTGTAGTTCAGGCTCCTGCCACTGGAAGCCACTCGATGCAACCCTCAGGCATCAGTCTGTCGGCTTGCGTCATCAGGTGAAGTCGTACTCTCACGTGGTGCGTCTTGATTTTGCATTGCGTTTTCGAAGCAGTGCTGGAACTCTTGCGAAGTGATGTCTTTTAACGCCTCCGTAGTTTTTGTTTCTTCACCTCTTCCACATCTGCAAATTCCATAGCACCATCTTTCGTCACCAGTGATGACCTTCGAGAAAAGGTACGGATCAACTTCCAACTGTTCTTTCATTTCACGACACGCATTCAGTCTTGGCTGCTTTTGATCTGTGAGCAAGCGAGGCACAAATTTTGCTGCAACTCTTTTCATTCGCAATTCCACGCTCAAAATTCGTTGACAAGAGCCCCAAGATACACCAGTCATATCAACAAGTTCGTCAATTGTTCGGTGATGGCCCACCTTCATGAATTTTCGTGATGTTTTCAATCGTTCTGGAGGTCGATGGTCGTCCTGAACGAGGTTGGTCTTCAAGCGACAAGTGACCATCCTTAAAGCGTGGAAACCACTCGTAAACTTGTGTTTTGCTCATGACAGCGTTCTTGTAAGCTGTTTGAAGCATGACAACTGTTTCGGCCGCTGTTTCCCCTCCAGCAGAAAACAGAATTACACGGAAGCACGCTGTTCCTTCGTTTCAG
>NC_142943.1:51709179-51711679 GCF_046866305.1 Octopus bimaculoides
CCTCTCTTTGCTGCTATAAAATTCTCCTCCACCCTTCACTCCTTCCTTTCTCCGTACCTCCGTCTTTCCGTTCCTTCGACTCTTTCCTACCTCATACTTTTACTTTTTGGATACTGGTCTCTCTCTTGTCCTATACGAATAAATATAATCACACACACACAGACACACACAGACACACACACACACACACACACACACACACACACACACACACGCACGCACACACACGTACGAACCCATACACACAATCACACATATTAACACCCCTACAAACACGAACATACACTCTCTCATAGATACACACACACACATTCACATCCATACAAACATGCGTGCACACTCTCTCTTACACACACACACAGATACAGACACACACACACACACACTTATACACACGTTCACACCCCTACAAACACACACACCCGCGCGCACACACACACACACACACACACTTATACACATGTTCACATTCATACAAACACACACACACACATATAAATGGAAAATTATTGCAAATAGAAGACCTTCGATTTACTGACGTCAGTGATTTAAAGGAGGGTGAGATGAGGGAGAGGTAGGGATGAGGTGAGAGGTAGGTAAACCAAAAACAAACAAACAAAAATCAAACAAAACAAAGCAAAGCAAAAAAACCCCAAAATACACACACAAACCCCCCCCCCCAAAGAATACAAAGAGGAAAACAAAAAGAAAAAAGTCCCCCATTCATCTCCCAGCCACATCTTCACCTAAATGATGATGATGATGATGATGACGGCAATGATGGTGGTAGTGGTGATGGTGGTGATGATGGTGATGATGATGCTGATGATGATGATAATGATGCTGGTGGTGGTGGAGGTGGTGATGATGATGGTGATGATGATGATGTTGATGTTGATGATGATGATAATGATGGTGGTAGTGGTGGTGGTGAAGGTGGTGATGATGATGATGATGATGATGATGATGAGGATGATGATGATGATGAAGATACAGTAAATCCAAACGCGAACTCAAAAGAGTAAAGAACATTCGGAACCGGAAACATTGAAGTCTTCAAGAGTTTTCCACTGTTCTTTGCATTTTCTGATGCAGCTGCTGTTGCCGCTGTTATTGTGAGCACCGAAGAGGATAACGCTGGTGAGGCTATTTCTTCTTCTTCTTCTTCTTCTTCTTCTTCTTCTTCTTCTTCTTCTTCTTCTTCTTCTTCTTCTTCTCTTCATTCTTCTTCTTTTTCTTCTTCTTCTTCTTCTTCTTCTTCTTCTTCTTCTTCTTCTTCTTCTCCTCCTCCTCCTCATTCTTCTTCTTCTTCTTCTCCTCCTCCTCCTCCTCATCCTTCTTCTTCTTCTTCTTCTTCTTCTTCTTCTTCTTCTTCTTCTTCTTCTTCTTCTCCTCCTCCTCCTCATTCTTCTTCTTCTTCTTCTCCTCCTCCCTCCTCCTCATCCTTCTTCTTCTTCTTCTTCTTCTTCTTCTTCTTCTTCTTCTTCTTCTTCTTCTTCTTCTTCTTCTTCTGTTTTCTATTTGTTACACAAACTAACCAAGTAAAAATTTTCTTCTTCCTCCTCTTTTCCCATCGCCTCTTGTAAACCTCCCACCCCTTTTGCTTCCAATCCATTTTCACTTCTTATCTATGCTAGCATTAATCTTCTTCCATAAACAGACTTCTCCAAATTCTACAATGGCCAAGCATACTGTTACATCGAGTAGACTGCATAATCGACTGTATTCTCAGGTACACTATTCTTGAAAAGAACTGGGTGGTCCTGGGTGGAATGCATGTGATCATAGGTTTCCTTGATGAGGACAGAAGGCAGTTGGCAAATATCTGTATATAAATCGACCACAGTAATTAACTGGTACTTTTTTTATTGACCCTGAGAGGATGAAACGCAAAGTGACCACGGCGGAATTTGAACTCCGGGCGTAAAGACGGATGAAAATGCCGCTAAGCATTTTTCCTGGCGCGGTAACGACTTAACCAGCTCACCGTCTTGTACCTGTAGTTTAATATCGCTTTTGAGTTTATATGCTCTCTCTCTATACTGAGTCACGAAAGAGAGACAATGATTGTTTCTATATGCTGAAGAACGCAAAACTTCACATTGAAAATCCTCCGTTGTAAATTGCGAAGGTTTCCAATCTCCAACGCATTGGAGAATTTGTTACCCGTAGCACTGTTTACCCTTCGCCATTAAAGAGAGAGAGAGAGAGAGAGAGAGAGAGAGAGAGAGAGAGAGAGATGAGAGAGAGAGAGAGAGAGAGAGAGAGAGAGAGAGAGATGAGAGAGAGAGAGAGAGAGAGAGAGAGAAAGAAAGATATTGAAGCGTACGCACTTTGTCATTTACCCTGAAATATTGAATATCATTGAATATTCTTCGTTGATACTCAGTAACTTTAATGTTTTTTTAATTCCCCCGAAAATCGTATGAAAACAGCTGCTTCAAACAATAACTAATACGACAGCACCATCATCAACATCATCATCATCGTCGTCGTCGTC
>NC_142943.1:51721679-51724179 GCF_046866305.1 Octopus bimaculoides
ACGTAAATAGAAGTCTCAAGTGCGTGGTAAGCGGATCAGTGAAGAAAGCGCTCGGAAAGGAAGCTTCGCTGTTTGAAGAGAATTGTGGAAAACGAATCCCATTCCAAGGCTTCTGACATTGCAAAACAGCTAGAAGTTAGTCCAAGAACGTGTGTTACATATCTGCATAAGCTTGAGTATTATGGACGAGCAGCTAGATGAAAACCTCTCCTTCCACCAATTAATATCATGAAAAGAAAGAACTGGTCTAAGGAGATGTCAGAAAAAATTCAGTTCATTTTGGGATAGAGTGATTTTCTCAGATGAATTCAAATTTGCATTATTTTCAGACAATGGATGTGTTTGGGTCTGGAGACTTCCCGATCAAGAATTTGATTTGAAACGACTCCAACCAACTGTGAAACATGGCAATATCTCTGTAATTGTATGGAGAGCTGTTACCAGCAATGGTCGTTCTGAGCTGATCGAATGTGTTGGAACCATAAACTCTGAAAAATACACTGAAATATTTAAGCAAGGATTACTTCCTATGTATTCATACAATAACAACGAAAAATGAGTTTTTATTCCTGGAAGATGGGGCTCCATGCCACACAGCGAAAAGGAGTTAACAACGGCTGACTGAAAATGGGATCAAAAAGCTTCCTTAGCCGAGCCAATCTCCTGACATGAACCCAATTGAAACTCTTTGGAGTATACTAGATAGAGCTATACGAAAAACTTGACAGAAACTTAAATCTAAAGATGAATTGTTTCGATTGTTTCGTGAATAGTGGGCAAAATTTCCACAAGAGACAATCACAAAACTCATCAGTTCAATGGAAGAACGAGTTTCTGAATTAAAAACTGCAAAGGGAATGTTAACTAAATACTAAAGTATGTAGTCTTACCTATCGATTACATTTCAATTGTTCGCTTTGCGTATCAAATAAAATAAAAGATTTTGAAAATTAAAGGTGTCTATTTACTTCCTGCATGTCTGTATATATATATATATATATATATATATATATATATATATATATATATATATATATATATATATATATATATATATATATATATATATATATATATATATATATATATATATATATATATATATTTGTTAGTTAATAAGTTCAAATTATTAAAGCATCAATTAATGCATTATTATGAGTTAAGTGAGTTATCGTCAGGGATTGACATCTTAAACAAATACGGATTACTGAAGCATTGCGAAGACGTGAGACTTTGTGGTTAGGGTGTTGCACTTATGATCGCAAGATGGTGGTTTCGAATTCAGGATCGGTTGGTGCATTTAACTCTTGAGCAAAGCACTTTCTTTCGTTTTGATTCTGGTCCATTCAGGTGTAAAAGGGTATTGTGATTCTTGGTTGCTAATACGCCATGGAAAGCGGGTTACTAGGTCTTTATGAGACCCAGGACTCGAAACAGACTTTACTTTTTTAGTGAAACACTGGATAGCCGCAAAAATTATTAGCCCTAAAAAAAAAAACAGAAATAAAACAAAAAAATAAATAAAGCCAAAAGCACATCCTGAACAACGTGTATGGAGTATTTTTATCACGGAAATATGCACATACACACACCTATGTGTCTATATGTGTGTGTGTGAGTGTGTGTGTGTGTGTGTGTGCGTATGTGTGTATGTGTGTGTATGTGTGTTTGCGTTTCTCGTTATCATGGTGATGATTTATAATTTGGAAGAGGTGGTTGATAGTTACTCCATCATATTTATAACCAGTGACAGATTCGTTCGATAGATTTCTTAATGGAATGTGAGACAAGCAAAATACCAGAGGGGATAATTAGCCTCCCTGTTAGACTCCTCTACTTACTATGGGCATAGGTTGGCTTTTAATTATCTTCCTTTTGCCTTGTAGTGATATTGTAGTTTTCTATTTTGTCATGGTGAAGCTGATGTATTTTGTTTGTATTGGAGCGGCCCCATATTCCAGTAGCTGCTCGTTACAGACATACAACCTTTCACTGCACCATTTCAGCATTTTCGATGACATATTATTACCCACCATATGAGTAACCAGCCGGTGAGACGAGTACAGAAGCAAAGTTATAATTCCAAGTTTTAGGGTCTCTGGTATTTCTGTTATGAGAATTTTTGTTTGGTTTTGCCACCAGTATCCTATCAGGCGTTAATTTTGATCAACTTCATCGAATACCTACCATCTGTATTGGTCAGGTACGTCGACCAAGCTTTTCAGTTGCTTGCATTTCTGAATGATTGGCGACAGACTCAAAGACACACACACACACACACACACACACACACACACACACACACACACACACAAACATAAACACACATTCGACGGGCTTCCATACTGTTTTCGTCTCCCAAGTTCACTTATTAGGCATTGATCAGACCAGGGCTAAAGTAGAACACACTTGCTACACAGTAGGACTGAACCCGAATTCCCGTGGCTGCAAAGCAAACTTCTTAACCACGCAGCCACACTTGCACCTGCTTGTATTAAAA